>NC_034590.1:85912675-85982008 GCF_900095145.1 Mus pahari | reverse complement strand
ACTGTATACCCTCACACTCAGAGAAAGTTCTCACTAAATAAGGTGAATATTTCTCCCTGCCCCTCCCTTCCAGGGGTGTGGTGCTTTGGGGTCACTCACACTCTTACAAGTAATCTCTCATCCATGCTCAGCAAGTCAGTACAGTAAACTCATTGGTGCCTCCAGCTGGAGTTCAGTGGGCACTCCCGTGTCATGGAATCCAGGCTGTCCTTGAACTCCTCTCTGCTCTTCCTGTCTGGCTGAGTGCTGGGCTAAGGGTGCTGGCCGTGGCAGTGGGCACAGTCAAGGCCATCACTTTGATCCTACCGCTGGCTGGAGATGGAGCTCTGGGCCTCTTGCACGCTGGGTGGGTGGGCACTCTGGCACAGGCCTGCCCTGCAGCGCCTCTGGGTTTTGTTGCTTGCTTGTTTGTTTGTTTGTTTGTTTGTTTCTGAAATGTACAGGTATGTCATTGGCAGAGCACAGCTTTGATGTGTCTCACACACGTGGTCACACTCACAGCCAGGCCCTTGAAGCCTTGTAACATTTTCATCTGCTTTGTAAATGGTTACTGGTGTTCCCTGTTCAGAAGACCCTTCCACATAAAGTGCATATAGAATATTTGACTTTTTCCTTCTATTTTCTTCCGTTCCTTGAACTTGATTTTCTAGTTCAGAGATAAGCATATTCTGGTGCGTGTCAGTGGTGAGGTGGCTTTTGGCAGTCGGGGTGAGTCCCCTGCCTCTGACCATTGTGCACTGATGCTGCCTCCTCCTCATTACTTAGCCCCAGTCCTGGCGGACAGTACAATCAGCCTCTTGTGGCTCGCCAGTGAAATTTAAGTAATGGGTCAGCCTTTCCAGTGCTTCCCTCTTAGTCAGGAAGTTCGCCCGTGAATCTAACCTAAATCTCATCGGCTGCATTTTAAATCCTCACCTGCTGCTGGTTTCTCTCAGTAGAGTTGAGCAGAGCAGAACTGCACACCATCTTCGAACCTCACAGCTCAGCTCCAGCCACCAGCCTTATGTTACCCTGGAGGAAACTTGAGGGGCTCTGGCTAATGCTGTCACGGCTGGGAGGGCGATCTCCGCATCAAGTTGCCACTGATAACGCCAGGTAGGGTTTCTGCATCCTAGCGAGGCCTTCCTGTGGAGGCCAGCATCTAGACCTCCCCTGCCCTCTACAGAGTTTGTGGGGCAATTATCATGCAGAGCGAGCGGTGCTTGACACCGTGGGTCTATCAGATTTATTCTCTAGGAAAAGATGTGCTTGGGCCAGCTGAATGATTTGCCTCCCAAGCTAGTTGGCTGAGCTATTGGTGTGCGTTAAGGAAGGATGCTCCCCGAAGGGAGGGGTGTCATTATTCTGGTCCCAGAGCAGCTCTTGCAAATGCAGGAGGCCAGGGTCCTAATCTGGGCCACCCACCCTTGCTAAACAGCAGCTGGGAATAGCCTGGGCCACCTTTCTTAGCCAGTGTCCTTCATCAGGAGACCCTAGCTGTATATCCAGAGAGGAGCATGCTAATTTTGAAGGGAGATAAAATGCAGAGAGCTGCAACTTTGAGGACAGCCAGAGGGCCCTTTGTCGCTTGGTTGGGTTATTTTAGAGTCTGGCAACAGCCCCATCAGGGTGGAGCCAGCCTCCTAGGATAGAGCCCAGACCTGGGGACCTCTTTACTGTAGGAGATGGAACCAGTGTCCTCGGGGACCTGGCCCAGGCTGGCTGGTCTCCCCTGGCTGTTTGATGCCCTTCCTTTCCCCAGCACCAGCAGATCCCACCTCCTGTGAATGCGCGGAGGCTGTGTTTGGGAAGATATTCCTAAAAGGAAGTGCCCAGTCCTTCCAGAGGGCGGGTCTCTCCTTCAGTGCCTGGTGGTGTAATGCTGGGCAGAAATAGAACGAGCGTCTCAGAGGCAAGCCGGTGTCTTGTGCACAGGGTGAAGAAGCTCTCTGTTAGCTGGGCAGTGGTAATGCACACCCTTAATCCCAGCCTTGGGGAGACAGAGGCAGGTGGGTCTCTGTGAGTTCAAGGCCAGCTTGGTCTACAGAGTGAGTTCCAAGACAGCCAGGGCTACACAGAGAAATACTGTCTAGAAAAAAAATAAAACAACAAAAGAAGCTCTCTGGTGGTCACCTCCCACTTAACCAGCCAGGCCAGTCTGCCACTCCTCCTTTGGAGGTGAACCTTTCTGCCCACCTTCATTGCCAGCCTGGATTCACTTTGATGTTGAATGTCCCTGGTACTTAGCTCACCAAGTTGGAGCCCAAGATCCCCGCTGCAAGGTCTACCTCATAAGTGCTGTCCCTGTCTCAAGTGCTGTCCCTGTCTATACTTAGACCCCTGGGCTGGGTGCCTGGGATTGGTGCAGAGGCTCTGATTTCTGTTCTGGATTGGGGCATTGTTTTTTACAAAATATCGCACAGGTGGTCCTTATGCTTGCTGATTCTCAGAAAGCATCAGTTTTCTACCTGTGACTCATGACCCCTTTAGGTCCAATGTCCCTTTCACAAGGGTCGAATACCAGATATCCTACGTATCAAATATTTACATTACGATTCATAACAGTAGCAAAATTACAGTTGTGAACTAACAATGAAAATAATGTTGTGGTTGGGGGTCACCACAATGTGAGGAACTGTATTAAAGGGTCACAGCATTAGGAAGGTTGAGAACCACTGTCCTAAAGTAAGGAGGAAGGTGTGCTTACCACATCCCATCAGCACTGTCCTCTATGGGAGGACGAACATCGGAAGCCCGGGATGCCGGTAACAGAAGTGTGTTCCATATTGTCTTGGGAACCAAAAGGGAGAGTGACAGATGAGAGCTTATGTTGGACTTTCCTGAGCTGGGTCAGCTTGCTGGAGATCTCTGCGGGCAGACTGCTCTAGCTGTGTCTCTCCGCCTGCTGACTGAGCGGGTGCTGCGGGCAGGATGAAGATGCTTGGTTCGGGTCAAAAGATGAAAGGGAAGAAGTAGCACATCCCTTTGCCTATGTGCGGTTCTTCAGCTAGGGTCTGGGAGCTCCTCCCTCCCTCCCTCCCTTTTTCTTTTTAACTCTGGAGGGGCAGGGGTAAGGCTGTGAATGCCAGACCTTAACTTTTCCAATTTGTGCCTTAGGGAAAAGACTAGTCAAAGGAGCAGATGTGGGCTGGAGAGATGGCACAGTGGTTAGGACTGCTCTTCCGAAGGCCCCGAGTTCAAATCCCAGCAACCACATGGTGGCTCACAACCATCCTTAATGAGATCTGATGCCATCTTCTGGTGCATCTGAAGACAACTACAGTGTACTTACATATAATAAATTTAAAAAAAAAAAAGGATCAGGGTGCCTACACAGTGTTGCACAATCGCTGAGGCCCTGGTCAGCCAGCTTCCTGGAAAATGTTGGGGGGTACCTTTCCTCAAAGGAGTTAATGAGGGCAAGTCATTGCCTGGGTGGAATAAAAGCCCCTTTGTTATTTTGTTTGTCCAAAGTGTCTTTCTGTGACTTGAATGTGGCTGTTCTCCATGGCTGGGGCATCCGTGCCCACCTTCCTCCGGGTGCTGGCAGCTGGAGCTTTGCTCTGTGAGGACCTCATTCTCACCTGCTGGGCTGCCTTCAGCCTGCTTAGCATCTCAGAGGTCAGCATTCTCTGGAGAAAGCCCTTGTTGCACTAGCACCTCTCCGCTAGCAGTGGGGTTTTGGTGTTCTCTGGATTGCAAGTTTTGCTTAGTACCATTAGGAGTCGGTGTCTTCCCCCTCGCCCACCCCACCCCGTGCCCTTCAGACTGCAGTCTGCCAGTCACCTGCAACAGACGTTCAGGGTGGTGGTAACAATTGCAGAATTTCTAGGAATAGATTTTATATTTTAGTGAGACTCCAAGGCCACTGTCTAGGTACTAGAATTTTTGAGAATTACTATGTCACACTGCCCCCATCTTGTTTTATAGTAGAGACATGCACTGTGGTTAACTTGCCCAAGGACCTGGAAGGCTAACACCATCACATCAAATTTGCAGACTTCATACCTTTGAGGACCTTGGCCCAGCTTTCTGTCGCTCCAATGTGCTGCAATCATTGTCTGGAAGTAGATTATTCCTTGTTGTGGGGAGTTGTCCTCTGAACCAAGAAACAGTGTGTGTGTGTGTGTGTGTGTGTGTGTGTGTGTGTGTGTGTGTGTGTGTCTTCCTACTTGTAAGTATGAAAACGTTTCCAATGTTGCCGAACATCTTATGGATGCAAGACCATTGGTTTCATGGGAGAAGCTGTGGCCAGGGCTGTTCCCCGGTAGCTTTATGTCTGGGGATTTTACTTTTATAATTTGCATAATTGGCTTCTCCCCAGCTTGGCTAATGTGCAGGGTTGCACTCATAAATAGAAGTCACAGTGCATGTAAGTTCTCCTCTCATCTGCATCTTGGCCCGTGGAGGAAGGCATAAATCAATTTGAAAAGACCACTTGCTTTGGATTCTATTCTGTGGCTTCTCTGCCAGCCCCGTGCTTCCCAGGTGCACGATCCCGAGCAAGTTGTTTAACCTTCTCTGGTGCCTTGTCCTAGCTGATTACGATGGAAAGAAATGTTTGTTGTCAGTGAGAATGAAGTGACACCTTGCATGTGGAAATGTTTATAAAACATTACTCATCTATTAAGTGTCAATGATAAGATTCAGGTCTAATTACCAGCACTTGAGATTCCTCAGATTGGAAAATGCAGATCTCAGCGTGGCAGTTCAAGTGTGTTTGGCCAAGTACATTACCCTTCCTTTCTGCCCATGGAGTTTGAAGCATCCCTTCTCGCCTTAGATTTAACCTGCAAGGCTAATCAGGAAGTTTTCCCTTCGCCTGGCAGAGCAGTTTTTTTGTGTGCTATGTTTGCTTGTTTGTCTTTTTTTTTTTTTTTTTTTTACAGTGAGTTTCTGAAGGGCTGTCAAATCTTTTATGAAAACCAAGCCACAGACACCCTTTTTCCCATGTTGCTGGCTTTCACAGAGAGTTAGGTGAGAAGCCAGTACTCGCCTGCAGAGAAGCTCCTAGCTGCTCTTGGAGCAGACTCAGCTTGTGTGTAGTCTTCCCAGAGGAGGACGTCACAGGGCAGAGTGAGAAGGGCCCAGGCACTCCAGGTTCTAAGACTCTAGTGTGACACCTCCACCTTCCCGATGCTGTGTCTGAGGGTGGGGTGGGTCAGGAAGGACATGCAGGCTGCTTCAGCTGCTCTGTAGGTCTTGGGAACCAGTCTTGCTCTCAGTAACTTATGGGCGGAGTTTTACCAGAGCACACACAACCCACGTGTGATTGTGTCTTGGATTCCTAGAACATGGTAAAGGCAAGGACGTAAAAGGGCCCCAGTTCTTGTGTGGAGGCCTGGCAGAAGGAATGGCCCGAGAAGCTGGAGTCTCCTTTTTTCTTTTTACCATGTCCTCAGACTCTGTCCCTGTTGCCTCAGTGAAGCACCATGGTCACACAATGTGTAGAGATTAGGTTTATTTGACTTACATATCCTGAATACACAGTCTGTTGTCTGTTGAGGGAAGCCAAAGCAGGGATTCAAACCTGGCGGGAACCTGGAGGCAGGAGCTGGAGAGAGAGAGGAGTGCTGCTTGCTTACTGGCTTGCTCACCCTGATTTCTGATCAAACCCAGAACTTCCAGGCCAGGGATGGCACCAGCTACAACAGGCTAGATACACCCACAGCAATCATTAATTTAAAAAAATGCCCTGCAGTCTTGCCGTATGCCCAGCCTTCTGGAAGATTTTTCTCAACTGAGGCTCCCTCCTCTCAGATGACTCTAGCTGGGTCAAGGTGACATAAAAACTAGCCAGCACATTTGGCCAGTTTCTTCTACTGAGAACTGTACTGATAACACTGCTTTGCGTATTAATGAGTAGTATAACTGCTGCTTATTGTTGAGTGTTTACGCCAGTGTACACCGAATTTAATTCACCCAGACACCTCACAGAGAAGGTACCATGCTTTCTCCATTTTGGAAGTGAGCAAACAGGTCGAATGGAATACTCAAAGTCACACAGTAGGAGAAGTGAGAATTAGAGCGTTCACATTCCTGTTCACACAGCCTAAATGTCCCTTTCCTGCACCACAATCATGGTGCACCCACCTGCAGCTCTGCCCAACTCCAGCCATAGATGCTTACAGCCTCCTGTGTTACTGTTCTTGGTCTGCCTACACAAAATGTTGGCTGGCTTAAGCAACATAAATGTATGTTCTCGGCCTGGAGGCTAGTAGTCAAGATGTCAGTATGTTTGGCATCCTTAGAGACTTGTGTCTGGCTTGTAGCCTGTCTTTTAATTGTCAGCACTTTATCTTATAAGAGCCCTGTCATCCGCATTCAGACTTGTTTGCTCTGAGACACAGTCTCACTGTGCTGTCCCGGCTGATCTGAACCTCCCCAACCCAAGCATTCTCCCATGCTCCAGTCTTGAGCAGCAGGGATTTAAGGTGTCATTGTTGTGCATACTCCAGGGTTCGAATTTAAGCTTGAACACCTTTTGAATTATCTAACCTCCAAATATGACTATATTCTTAAGTTCTGTTGGGGAGGATATCAAACATGAGTTTTGTTGAGGGATGTGGGTCAGCCCACAGGAGTCCTGTTTGTCAGGTGTCCACTTTGATGGGTGGCACCCAGCTTACAAAGCTGCTCTTTGACCCATGGCAGTGCTAAGAAAGGGCTGCTGCTGATTCCAGGAGCCTGAAGGCTACCTGCTGTTAGGAATCACACCTTCATCCTTGAGGTCTACCTCTGCCTGGACAAAGCTGTCACCTTCTGGAACCTCACCTTCCCTGGTGTGGACTGGAAGTCAGGCCTGCCTCAGACAGATGAAATGCTTCATATCAAAAGGGCTGAGGCTGGAGACCAGGCAGGCATGGTAGAGCCTGCCTATAATCCTCAGAAGGCAGAGGCAAGTTGATCTCTGTGACCTTGAGAAAAGTAGTTTAAAGATTTCGCTAGGATAGAAATATTACTTCAGTGAGCAAGATGTTGGAGAATGAAGAAATGGGGGGGCTGGAGCAGTGTCCCAGTGCTCAAGAATACCTGCTCTTCCTGCAGAGGATCCAGGTTCAGTTCCACCACATGGCAGCTCACTGCTGTCTGTAACTCCAGTCCTAGGGGGTCTGACACCCCCTTGTGGTCTCTGTAGGTATCAGATATGCAGGTAAAATATTCAGACACATAGACAAAGTAAACTGAGAGAGAGGAAGAGAGGGAGGGGTGGGGCACTGGATCTGTTGCTCGGTGATTAACAGTGAGCACTGTTCTTTCTTTTAAAGGATTGTTTTTTAAATTTTATTTTTACATGAATTGGTGTTTTGCCTGTATGTATGCATGTGTGTGAGTTTCAGATCCTGGTCCTGGAACTGGAGTAGCAGACAGGTGTGAGGTGCCATGGAGGTGCTGGAGATTAAACCCTGATCCTTGCCGGGCATAGTGGCGCACGCCTTTGATCCCAGCACTTGGGAGGCAGAGGCAGGTGGATTTCTGAGTTTGAGGCCAGCCTGGTCTACAAAGTGAGTTCCAGGACAGCCAGGGCTATACAGAGAGACCCTGTCTTGAAAAACCAACCAACAAACAAACAAGCAAACAAGCCAAAAAAACAAAAAAAACAAAAAAACCCTGATCCTGATCCTTTAGCAGAGCAGCCAGCGCTCTTAACTGCATAGTTAGCTCTCCAGACCTGAATACTGTTCTTTCTTACAGAGCACCCATGTCAGGTGGCTTACAGCCATTTTTAACTACAGCTCCAAGGGACAGCATGCTTTCTTCTAAAGTCCATGTGTACCTGCACTTACCCACACACACATAGACACAGAAGAAAGAAAATCTTGAGTTGTTTGTTTGTTTGTTTGTTTGTTTGTTTTAAAGAAGGAAACCAGACTTGGTGGCATACAACATACTCTTAGCACCCAAGAGGCTGAGGCAGGAGAATTGCTATGAATACCAGGTCAGCCAGGACTACATAGTAAGGCCAGGGCTCAAAATAATAAAATAATTAAGTAAATAAACAGGTGAAACTTTCATCTGTGTGTCTTCTGGAGCTCCAGGCAAAGGCTTGGAAGGTGACCTGTTTTGAGCAGGTACACCCGCTATGGTGTGGTAGTGTGGGGTGCACTGCATGAAGAGCGAGTTACAGTTAGCCTTCCCAGACACACTGTCTCTATGCTTTCCCTTGCTACACATATACACTCATCCAAACATTTCACATCCTCCCCCATTTTAAAGGCCTAAAACCTTTGCAAGCTGAACGTGCAAAATGTACTTATGAATTTTAATTCTTACATAAATAACGGGTGGCGGTATACCAAATTAGTATCAGTGGTTGTGGTTATGGGTAATTTACATTTTTATCCTTCCCCTCCCTCCTTATTTCATTCCTTCCCCTTCTTTTCCTCTCTCCTTCTCTCCTTCCCCAGAACCCCAAGTGTCCCAGGCTGACCTCAAGGTCCTGTGTAGCTGAGAATGACCTTGAACCCCGCTGACTCTTCTGCCTCCACTCTCCTGGTGCTAGTATTACGGTGTGCACACCTGCCTGTGTGGTGCTGGGGATCAAGCACAGGGCCTCAGACTCGCTAGGCAAGCATTCTGCTACTTGAGCCCCAGCCCCAGCCCTAGCCCCAGCCCGCTTTATTTTCTGAATTTTCCTCAGTGAGCCGAGATATTCACAGAAGCAGGCAAAAGAGATATTACCCGTAATGTTGGAATTTTAGAATTAACATCCTTGGTCTGCTTTAATTCATTCATTTCTCATATTTAGGTCGTATGTGTGTTTGTGTGTGTGCAGGTGTATGTGAAAACACATGCATGTGTATTTTTAATTATTGGCAACTTCATACATGTACATGATGCATCTCGATTATATTTACCTCCCTTTTCCCTTTTTTATCTGTTCCCCCATTTTCTTTGGACCCCTTCTTTCCAACAAGCTTTGCCACTACTTTCATGTCTTTTATTTTTTATGATTCATGTAGTTTACTCAGAGCTGCTTGCGTGAGCGTGAGTCTGGGGTGATTTATGGGACTGAGGACAACTTACTAGTGGCTATACTTGTGATAAAGATGACCCCCCCCCCAACAGCCATTAACTGCCAATTGTGCCTCATGTGGGAGCAGGGCCTTAGAGTGTCTCTCTCCTCTCCAGGCTGGAATGTTGACAGGCTTGATCCTGAGCTGAGAGTTCATGCGTGTAACTCCATGTTCATTCAGTCCAGGCAGTATTGCACAGCACTCCTCCCCAGCCTCCAGCCCTTACCATCTTTTATCTCCTCTTCCAGGGTGTCCATGTGTATGTGCAAGAGGGAGAGAGGAAGAGGGGGAGGCGTCCTGTTTCAGGCTCAGCACTCAGCAGCCAGTTATTCTCAGTACCTTGGCTTGTTATGAGTCATGACCCACTCCAAAGAGAAGCCTCTCTGACCAAAGTTCAAAGCTTGAATAATCTCTACAAACAAGTATTTAGAAGGCAGTTTAATAATATTGCCATAGTAGTTGGCTCCCCTCTGGCCATTGTGGTTTACAGAGCCAGGCATGAATTCCCCCCTGGGAGCAGACCTCAAATCTATTCTGAAAGTGGTTGGTTATCCCAATAGCAACCATGCCACTAATGCACCAGTGGATACATCTTGCCTGGCTGGTTGGTATTGTAGCTCACAGATCCACTGCTGGATAATGCCTTCTGGCAAAGGCCAGAAGAAGGCATTACATCCCTGAAACTAGAGTTACAGGTGTTTGTTAGCAACTATGTGGGTGCTGGGAACTGAACCCAGGTTCTCTGCAAGAACAAGTATTCTAAATTGCTGAGCTATCTCTTGAGTTCCCAAAACAAGGGGGATTATTTTAAGTCAATGAAGACCCGCCTAGAAGGACCTCAGAAGAAATTGAAAATGCAAGCCTGTCCCACATTGACCTCTTCAAGGCCTTAGGGAAGAATCTCTGGTTTCATTTGTGAAGGACACCAGGGTGAATAGTGATCTGCACAGCTGGGCAGCAGGAATGTAGAGTTTGCTCTGACTTTGGACCTTGCAGAAACGGCCAAGTGGCAGCAGTAGATCTTAGGTTTCTGAAACAGGGGACATGGCAGGAAGAACAGAAGCCAGAAAGGCTGACTGCTCTCAGACCACGTGCACTGCCTAAATAAATGCTTCTGCAACCATGTCAATGTGTGGGAGGCCAGGAGACTTTGTTTTTTCTCGCCATTTTGGCTCAACTCTTCTTTTGGTGTTGAGTGGCACACAGAATTTCTCTGAAGTGACTCTTCTTATTCTGACCTGTGGTGTGTTACAACTTAGACTTTCTCAGACAGCCTGCTTTCACTCTGTTTTTGTTTTTTTCGTTTTTTCAAGACAGGGTCTCTCTGTATAGCCCTGGCTGTCCTGGAACTCACTTTGTAGACCAGGCTGGTCTTGAACTCAGAAATCTGCCTGCCTCTGCCTCCCAAGTGCTGGGATTAAAGACATGCACCACCACGCCCGGCCCTACCTTCACTCTGAATTGGAGCCACTGCTGTCCTCCCCTTGCTGCTCTGGGCTTATGTGAAGGAGGTTTTGCTCCTCCTTACTTACAACTTAAAAGCGGCATCCTCTAGAACCCATAATTCTTGAGTGCTGCTTGAGAGAGAGAGAGAGAGAGAGAGAGAGAGAGAGAGAGAGAGAGAGAGAGAGAGAGAGAATAGCCAAAGCGACATCTATACCGTGCAGTGGAGTTGGAGGGTTGTGGGAAGCCCCGCTGCCAGCCCTTGGCCGCTCTCAGCCTTCCCCAGGAGCCTCCAAGGGAAGGTCCCCTCCTTCCCAACACGAGGCATGTCTAAACAAGCTCTGGTTGTCTACTCCTCTTGACTCGTTCTTCAATACATTATCAGTCACTTGATGCTTATGTGCCCTGTGCACTATACAGCTATCCTGATACCCAGTGATTAAGACCTGTCTCCTTCTGTTCACAGTAGAGTAACAAGTTCAACACAAATGATTCTAAAACAATTTGTATCACATTTATTTATTTGTACACATGGGGGTGGTAGTACAGCATGTATGTGGAGGTCAGTGGACTACTTGCAGAAGTCAGTTCTCTTATTGTGTGGGCTCCAGGGGTTGAGATCATCATGTTTGGTGGCAAGTGTCCTTACCCACTGAGCCGTCTTGCCGGCCACTCAGGCTATTCTCAGCAGAATTTAGAGCTTAAGTCAGTGAGTGCATGAGTGGCGGAGGAGCAAGTTCAAAACTGCCGTTGGCATTGATAGCTAGAAGACTGAAAACAGTCTCTTCTAAGTACAGGCTTATCCCTCTGCTCGTCCCCCTTCCTCTTAGCTCCCCCTGCCCCGTGCTCTCAGCCTGGCTTCTGCCAGTCTTAGCATCTCCCTGATTGTTGAACTCTTTCAAATTGATAGATTACAAAGTGTTGCCATAAGGTTGGCTGTTAGTAACTGTTGCGTTCTGGGCTTCCCTGTGCCCAGCTATGTGTTAAGCACACTGTATCCCCGTTCCCTGCTCTCTGGGGATCACTATATACATGTAAATCAGAAATGTCAAACTCATCAAAGGTGACTTCCTAGGACGAGTCAACTGTAAGGGACATTTGAATCCAGATATTGGCCCTGTTCAGAGGATTTGCAATAAATTAAAAAAGAAAAAAAAAGATTTATTTATTTTTGTTTTATGCGTTTGGGTAGCACGTGTGTGCAATGCCCTCAGAGACCTGAAGAGGGTGTTGGTTCTGCTGGGATTAGAGTTAATTTAGAGCTGGTTGTGAGCCACCATGTAGTTGCTAGGAAGCCATGTCCTCTGGAAGAACAAAAGTGCTCTTAACTGCTGTGCAATCTCTCCAGTCCTTAGGACTCGCTTTTTTTCTTTTTTTCTTTTTTAAGCTTAGTTGAGCGAACTTAGATATATAAGTGTTTACTGAGCACATGGGAAGATACTCAACAAAGGCGTTAGCCATTGAGGAAAGCACGGGATGACGTCACACACGACGTCTCTGCAGCAGTCCCTGTCTCTGCCGGGATGTGTCTGCAGGCTCCAGTGCCACCTTAAGTCACAGATGGTATATCCCCTCCCCCCAACCCCCACCTAGGGATGGTGAACTCAGCAGCCCTGTGTTTCTCCCCTAGTGTTCTGCATTGCCACCACACAGCACCAAATCCTGTCTCTCCTCCCACACTTGCTGATCCTTTCCCGTCACTACCTCGGTGGGTTTTCCTAGAGCAGGGTCTCTCTGGAGCCCAGGCTGACCTGGAGACTCTGATGCTCACCACTCAACCTCCCGGGGAGCTAGGGATCCTGGGTATTTGCACTACTGTGTCCAGCTTTGCAGCACATTTCCTGCTATTGGTGACTGTTATTAAGTAGAATACAGGTTAGTTGAGTATATATTACATTGTGATGCTGAGATAGTTTGATAACCAAGATGATGCCAGGTGATAAATGAGCAGGTCCCATTAGTGACCTGATATGATGGACAAAGGATGGTTCACATCTGGGACGGGATGAAGCAGACTTGCAAGATTTTTATTATATGACGACTCAGGACAGCACATGACTTCAAACTCAGGAATCATTTATTTTCTAGAATTTTCCATTTAACATTTTGGGGTCTTGGTTGAGAGTTAGTGCTGGAACCATGGAAGGCAAGAACTCAGATTGGGGGCATTCTGCATTTTAGTGATGAATGGTTAACTAGTAGTGCATGTTGGGGAGCCACTGAGGGAGCCAGTCTGATGCTTCTCAGAAGTTTAAATGTAGAATTTCCAAAAAAGTGGTGCATTCTACTCTCAGGAGAAATGGGAATATAAGTTCCCATACATTGTCTACAGCAGCATTATCTGTGATATCCTAAAGGTGAATATAGTCTGACCCAGATGTCCACCAGCTGCGTGAAAGAAAAAAATGTGATATATGTCTACAATGGAATATTACCTGGTAATGAAAAGGAATGAAATATTGATAATGTCACAAGGATGAACCTTAGAAGATTTATTTTAAGTGAAGGAAGCTAGTCACAAAAGGTGACCCAATATATTACCCTCTTAATATTCAGAGGAGGAAATGTTCGTGAAGATAGAAAATAGATTAGTTGTTGCCCAGAGATGGAGTGGGCATGGCAGTGGTGGCGGCTAGAAGATTGGATAGAGGAGCTTTTTCAGATGGGGTCTGATTTTTTACCCAGACTGCTATTGTATTCAAGCAGTTCATTGTTTACAGACACAGGCAAGGTACTAGTGTGGGATGGGGGAGTGTTCTTAGGGAGGCAAAAATGACTGATGTGGTCATTATACAGCTTTGAATGTGCTCAAGGCTGTTGCACTGAACTTATAATGTGGTGACTGATTTGTGAACTGTGCCCATAAAGCTGTCTGTCCTCCTTGTTCTCTCCACCCCAGCAGACATGCTGGGCAGACCCACACTCACCCTGACAGATGAGTTCCTGATGGTAGAGTTGCGAAGAGAGTGGCAGAGGTCCACACAATTTCTTTTTATTGAAACGTTGGCTTTTATTAGTTCATCTTCAATAGAACCTACAGGGGAAAACTTTTGTGCTTTAACACAAAATTAATTATTTAGCTCTCAGACGAGAGTGCCAGTGGACCTAGAAGTGATATCCCCTCCCCCCCTCAGCATTTCTCCTTTTCTGGGTTTATTTATTTATTTATTTTTATTTTTGCTAAGGGCTGCATATATTACTTTTTGTAAATAACAAGCGAAAATTAAACTTTCATGCCATACATATTCCTCTGGGTTTTGCACGGCTTCCATGTGCTGAGCAGCTTAAAAATTAAATTTAGAGTTTCTATTCTAGGAAAATAGGGTTTTGTTTGTTTGTTTGTTTGGGGTTTTTGGGGGGTGGGTGGGAGGGAAAGTGACTGGTCTCATGGGTGACGACCTGACAAACGCAGCAAGGAGCCTTTGCTTAGAGCCTCCTGCTTTTTGTCTTTTTTTCCTGGCCTGCCAGATCACTAAGGACATGACCAATTCTCATCATTTTGACGTGTATAAACGTGCATAAACTTCGTGACAAGGGGGAGATTATCCTGATGGTGGTCGGGCCCAGCCATCAGGCCAGTGGAAGTAGAACAGTAACAAGCTATGCAGGAGTCCAGGGAAGACACGTCACAGTGTCTGGGCTCCTAAGACCGCTGTTTGACTGTGTCTTCCCAACATGCGAGCTGGCCAGCATTGCATGTGCTGCATGCTTGAGAGAAGAGTGTGCAGCCACACAGTCAGATCCAGCCAAGGGCTCCCAGCTGTGAGAGCTGAACTATGTGTAGTTCCTACCTACCACACAGACACTGGCAGCATTCAGTGTGACCTGCATTTCTAGGGCTTGCAGATCCATCTCTGGGCCTTCAAAGCCTTTCCGTTCAGAACGTGCAGGGGCATCTGTCTGCATGTGAGATCTCTCTCTCTGCCACGGTGGAGGCAAATGAAAGGCAGTTCCACGGAGTGCCTGCTCCAGGCACCCATCTGCTGCCTGCTTCCCTGCCTGCCCACAGCCCTGTGGCTCACTGTTCCACCCGGGCCCCCAGAGCAATATTCCAGTCCTGCCGTTAGACTGAGGAAGTTTCTTTGCCTTTGACAAATCACCCTTCCTGAGATTTCCCATCTCATTAAAAAAAACTCTGTGTATCTGAGTGTATGCACATGTGTGTATGTGTGTATGCATGTATTACTGTGCACATGTGGAGGTAAGAGAACAACTTTCCAGAGTTACTAAACTCCCTTCACATGAGTTCTTGGGTGCCGGGCTTCCCAGCAAGGCCTTTATCAGCTAAACCATCTCACTGACCAACATTATTTTCTAGCCCCCCATTTATTTCAGAGGCCTTTAAAGTAAGAATGTTTTCCAGTAAAACCCTGTTTCTCCTCCCTTCCCACTCCCCATACCCTGAAAGTCATATTGGAAGTTCACATAGAGAAGAGTGAGCAGTTGATTGGTCATGAGGACTAGAAGCTGTGCAAAAGGTTCTAGGAGATGTTAGGATAATGCAAGTGAGTGATACAGAACCTGGGTTTAGGATAGAGGTGGGAGAGAAGCCAGTGTATTCTAGACATATTTCATAGGAAGGCAGGACCAGGGCTCCTTTGTTACTTGGGGCAAAATAATAATGACTTTGTTTCATTATTCTAATTGACATCTCACTGTGCATATGTATAAAATGATCACTACTGCTTCTTACAGACATGTTTCACATTGGTGTCCCTACTCTCTCTTCCAGGTAGGATCTAGAGAAGGTAAAAAGCTAGCCCGGGATCACACACAGTGCACCACAGGGATCCAGCTCTGTCAGTCCAGAGGCCATTGAGCACCGAAGCCTAATGCAAGTGTATCAGACCTTTTGAATTTACGACTGAAATAAAAATAGTTAGAGCTCTATTCTCAGTCATAGCCAGAAAATTAAATTGGAATTTACACAGCTTTATGATGTTAGATCAAATATCCAGACAAATCTAAATGTATGAACCCTGTAAACTCTGAGACATTGAGACAGACAGAGACTAGACTTTGGGAATGTGGGGATAGGGTCATGTGATTTGTGAAAAGCAGTGAAAATATTGCCGAATTCCTAAACTGTTTCTGGCCGTATATTTCTGGATAACATTTAGTGAATGTTTTCTTCCAACTGATTTGAAAAAAAAAAAAAAAAAAGAATGTCCTTAATTAAAATTTGTATTGTCTTTGCCACAGAGGAAGGAAGACTTTGGGTGGTTGTCATGGTGATGACTGAATACTCTGGGAGTAGGTAGTGATTGCCACCCAGAGCCCTGAAATGAGCATTTGCCATTTTCCTCACCCCCTGAGAGGTCTTCAGTACCAAACTGCATATTTCCTTAATCGCCTTTTAAATTCACATTTGAGCTACATGTGTGCCTGCAAGGGCAGGCCCTCCCACGACAGCCGACAGCCGCAGTTGCAGGCATGAAGTCTGAATCCCTTTCTGATTGCTCTGTGTTCCCAAAGCAAAAGCAACGCAAGCAAGGTGCTAGTGAGAACTCCCAGAAGGTGTTTAGCAGCCAGCAGCCTTCTGGACAGAGGTCCCCGTCCCCACAGCCCTTCCCTCGCATGCACTCAGGAGCGAGCCTTGTCCCCAGGAGATAACTCTGCCATTAGGCCTCTGCCATCACCGCACAGGGGGCACTCTGCAGCCACCACAAAGGATGCTGGCAGAGCCATAGTTGCAGACAGTAAAGGCAGGCTGGCTGTGGAGGAAGAAGAGCTTGGTGTGTGCCTCTGAGTCGGGAGTTGACTTTCCCAGTGAAAGGGAAACCAAGGAAGAAGAGCAAATGATTTTTCTGCGTTTCTCTTTTGTCTTACTTCTTTCTAACCTCTCCCCACACCATACAGTGTGTATGTGTACAGTGCATGCGCATGGTGTGTGTGTGTGTGTGTGACTAGAGGACAACCCCAGGCGTCCTTCCTCAGTCACTGTCTACTTTGTGTTTGAGTCTGGCTTCCACACTGGAACCTGAGGCTCACTGATTTTGTCTAGACTGGCCGGCTGCTCAGTGAGCTCCAAGGATCCCCTGCCTTCCGTTCCCTGGCACTGAGATTACCAGAGCGCCATCACACCTGACTTTTTACATGGATTCTGGGAACAGAACCCTGAACCTCTTGCCTGTGCAAATACTTTACTGACATAGCAACTTCAGCCCTATTTATTTTTGAAATGAAATCTCATAATATTGTTCAGACCGACCTCAAACTCCTAGGCCCAAGCCATCCTTCCAACCCAGGCTCCCCTAGCAAGAGGGACTACAGTTGTGTGTTTTTGCACTGATTCACCTTTCTCCGTTAGATAGTTCCGGTAAGTTCTCTTTTTGGCTCAACCAGTGCCCAGGTAACCTGGGACGAGGTAGACTTGTTCCTGTCTGTAGATGGCATTTCTGTTATCTTACCTTGCGACTGGTGGGCCCAACTCCCTCAGAGTACAATACTGACCACAGCCCTCTGCCTCTATGCATTAGCCAGGATCCTGCTCACAATTCGGTTTCTTCTGCAGTGGCAGATTTTCCCTTGGAGCCCTCTGTTCTTGGTTGACTGATTAATAGACACTTGGGGACTTGCAGGGAGGCATTTAACATGCATCAGATACCACCACGCAGCAGAGAAAGCCATTCACTGAGCGAGCTCTCTGCTGTCTGCGTCCCTTCCTGCCCACATAGTTTGACACTGGGGAGCAGGGTCTGTATTGGGAAAGGCTTCGTTTCAAGATGTGATTCAGAGGCAGTGATGTGCAGCTAGCTGTCTGTAGAGTGGGAGGCGTGAGGAAGGATGCTGTGCACTCACTTCTTTACACAATCCTCTTCAAAGGCAAGAGGCCTTGCCAGTGAAAGACCCCCGGCCAGTTCCAGACTTTATCTTCATGCAGTCCAAACGGCTGGGACTTCCTGGGGAAGTAGAGGCCTGGGGTTGTTTCCAGAGGGTGGAGAGTCTAGTAAGGACATTCTCTCCTTCCTTCTTGCCTTGGCAATAGAAAGAATTGATTTTTGCCTTGTTGTCTTTTTCCTTTTGGGGATGGGAGCAGGAGCTCATGTAGCTCAGGCTAGCCTCAAACTTGATATGTCACCAAGTGTCACTTTGACTTTTTGATGCTTCTGCCTTCACCTCCTGAGTGCTTGGATTATGGGGTGAGTGCTGATGTTGCAAGATGTGCCAGGGATGGAGGCCAAGGCCCTGTGCGTGATGGGCAGGCACTCTGCAAACTGAACCACATCCTCAGCCCTTGCCTTAATGTCTGATGGAGAATAGTCCAACATTTGCCCCTCACCACCCCCCAAGCTGCTAGATTAGAGGGCCTGGGTTGAACCCTGGCCCCAGCCCTCTCTAGCGGTGTGATCTTCTACAAATCTCTTAGTGGTTCTGATCCTCAGTTTCTTCCTTCACGAAACCAAGAGAACGGTACCTGCCTCCTAGGTCCTATCCATGTGGGAGAGGCCTGGAGTAGAGTGTGATAGACAGTGATGTGGGGGCTGGGAAGATGGCCCAATGGTGAGCAGCACTTAGTGGTCCTCCAGAGGACCTGGGTACAGTTTCCAGCACCCACATCTGCTTGCAATCCCAGGGAGACCTAACACCCTGCTTGGCTTCCATGGATACCTGTACTCAAGTGAATATACCACATGCTGATACATATAAATACACATAATGAAAAATAAGAAAATAATGTTTTTAAAGATTTATTTATTTTGTATATATGAGTACACTGTAGCTGCCTTCAGACACACCAGAAGAGGGCATCAGATCCCATTACAGATGGTGTGGTTGCTGGGAATTGAACTCAGGGCCGCTAGAAGAGCAGCCAGTTCTCTTAACAGCTGAGCCATCTACCCAGCCCCCAGAAAATAAAAACTTTAAAATAAAAGAATGGACTGTGCTCACTAGAGTTACTGTTCTGGATACCCCTCTTTCATTGGTATCTATGTCTACCATCAATCTCCAGTTTTGACACTGCGGGAGAAGTCTGATACACAGACGTGGTAGGCCCTCTGCTGGGAATGTGGAGCATCTTCAGGATTCCCTCGGGTAGGGTGGGGTAGACCCCAATAAGAAACCTTGTGGTTGTTGCCTTTCTGCCAGGCATCACATCATGGAGAAGCTTTCTATAAAGTGTCCACACTGCTGGGTGGAACTGAAGTTTGAGCCCAGTTCTGGCTTCAGACTCACTTTCTTCCACTGACTGATGTCTCTCTTACCCATTCCTCTCTCCTGCCCCAGTTCATGCTTGAAAATCAAAAGGAAAAAGAAAAGAAAGAAATCCCAGAATCAAGCTAGAAGATTCTGTCAGGGTGTTGCCAGTGTGGTCATGGTGTGTACAGGGGAAACTCTGGGTTCTTGGGGTCGCTGTGGGTCAGGCCCCATCTTCCTGCCGTGTTCCTCAAACAGGACTCCCTTCCTGAATGGACACAATCGGGAAATAAAACAGGAAACTGTTTAGGTGGGGGTTTCCGAAGCCATCCCATTCCACCCTCTTCTGAGGTAAGGTAGGCAGGGAGCCTCTCCCTGCTTGGCTGTCTGGAGTCTGAGTCCTTAGTTCTGAGGTAGAGTGGGGTCCTCCTTCCCTGAATCTGCATAGATACCGGACCAAGGAAAAGCACTGTCCTTCAGGTCCCCTCTGGGGTCTCCAGGACTGTTCATTCTATGGCTGGAAGTCCCTTGGAGTAATATATAGTAATATTTAGTAAACGGTAGGCTTAGCGAGGCAGGAGGTCCTGACTGGGGAGGTTGAAAGGTGCTGGGTAACCTGATCATGGGGACCAGATAGGGAACAACACAGAAGCTACTACAGGAGGCTCCTCCCGTTGGAATGTGGCTGGGTTGCCTCTGACAACCTGATAAACAAAGGCCCAGTGCTTTAATTCCTGGAGATGTCCCCTGGGCTCTGGGCACAGTGAGCCTTCAGATCAGTGATTCTCAACCTGTGTGTCCCAACGCCTTGGTAGGTGGGGCTCAAATGACCCTTTCACAGGGTCCACTTAGGACCATTGAAAAACAGAGGCATTCATTGTATTATAAACATCTTACAATTCAAAACAGCAGCAAGATAACAGTTATGAAGTAGCAATAAAAAGTTGTTTTGGGCTGGTGAGATGGCTCAGCAGGTAAGAGCACTGACCGCTCTTCCGAAGGTCTTGAGTTCAAATCCCAGCAACTATGTGGTGGCTCACAACCATCTGTAATGAGATCTGATGCCCTCTTCTGGGGTGTCTGAAGACAGCTACAGTGTACTTATATATAATAATCAATAAATGTAAAAAAAAAAGTTATTTTATGGTTTGGATCACGATGACATGAGGAACTGAATTAAGGGGTTGCAGCGCTAGGAAGGTTGACAATCACTGCCACGGATCTGTGTGTTGATTTTCCCCAGCCCAGCCTGCACTTGACAAAGTGAAGGGCAAAGGTCAGGATGTATTGGGGACTGAGTTAGGTAACGTGGGTACTCCTGCCTACTGAGTAAGGTCACATGGGTACTCATGCCTCTCGTTGGCTTCCTCATTGTGATGCTGCTCCTACCTGCAAGGCTTTGGGCTGTTTCCTGGGTTCGAGAGAGACACCACTTCCCTGCCAGCAGTTTCTCTGGTCAAGTAATGTGGAGGAAATTCCAGAAGAGGGCATCAGCTCCCTAGCACCAAAGTTACAGACAATTGTGAGCTGCCACATGGCAAGCTTACACACATGCATGTACTCACACGTGTGCAGTTTCACAGGAACACATAGAAGTAGATAACATTTGATGTAAGAATGGTCTCCCTGGGAGCTGGCCAGGAGTTAATCACTGTAGCTCTGCACTGGGTCTGCTTTCCGACAAGTACCACTGTGTGCTCAGAAAGTCACACGTTGCAGAGATGGCTCAACTTAGATGATCCCTAAACAGTGTATTGTCATAGACCCAAAGGCTCCCAGAGCTAGTGAGTAGAAAGTGGTCACCTTAGCTCATGGCAGGACTGGGATCTCCATTCTTTCATTTCTAAGGTACTTGGTAAGTGGTTTGTTTTGGGGGGGGGTGTTGGGGGGAGGTAAGTCTTGAAAATGCACAATAGAGACATCTAGCCACTGATGGTCAGAGGCCATCCTGACATTACTGTCATTCAGTTCCTTGAAGACTATCTCCCTGGATCCCTATCCACATATCCTATGTCAACAGTCTTGGACCCCAGGGAACAAAGCAGATTATCCCTACTCTATTTTATTTTATTTTATTTTATTTCATTTCATTTCATTTTAGCCCTCTAGAGTTGAGGATTGGAGTCCAGGGCCTTATGGTTGTTAGGCAAGTACTCAACCACTGAGCTATCCAAACCCCCTAAACCACACAACATTTTTTAAAAGTTTATTTAGTTGAACCATAACAAGAATGCCACCTGCCAGCCCTAGTTCTTGATAGTCCTTCCAGCTGTCTTAGTTACTATTGCTGTGATCAGATGCCATTACTAAAAGCAACTTAGGAGGAAAGAGTTAATTTGGTTTCTATTTCATGTCACTGTTCATTATCAAAGGAAATCAGGACAGGAACTCACCCATGGCAGGAACCTGGAGGCAGGAGCTGTTGCAGAGGCCATGGAGGGGTGCTGCTTACTGCCTTGCTCCCCATGGCTTGCTTAGTTTGCTTTCTTACAGAACCAGGACCATCAGCCCAGGAGTGACCCCACCCACAATGGGCTGGGCCCTCCCACCCCAGTCACTTAGAAAATGCCCTACAGCATTGCCCCTCAGTTGAGGTTTCCTCCCTTACAGATGACTCTGGCTTGTATCAAGTTGCCAGCCATTTGTCCAGGCCCCCCCAAATTCCAGCTCCTTCAGTGATGGGCGCCTGTTTGAGTCCTTCACAGTCCTGGTCCCAGTCTTCTGTGCTCACCCCAGTTTTCCCACCAGGCTGATAGGTGTGGATCCTGAGATGGGCATGGTATTTGATGGGCTCTGACCAGGTAAAAGTGTAAGAATAGCTGACGGGGGTGGGGGTGGGGGTAGGGTGGGGTTACGTGCCTTTAATCCCCGCGCTTGGGAGGCAGAGGCAGGAGGGTCTCTGAGTTTGAACCCAGCTTGGTCTACAGATCAAGTTCCAGGATAGCCAAGGCTACACAGAGAAACCCTGTCTCTAAAAACAAAAAATAAAACTGTAATAATTTTTAATCTTGTTTGTTTTGGACTCTGTTCTAGTGTTGAATCCAAATGTCTAGTGTCCTCCTATAGCTTTTCCACACTGGACTAATTGGATCTACAGTTTTCTAGAACCTTAGGACTAAGGCAGATTGTGTTCTCTGGGCTATCAGAACAAAGGCCCATAAATCCAATGCCTTCAAACAACAGAGTTTTTTTTATTCCTTTATTGTCTTAAGATTCTGGAGGTCAGAAGTCAGTATGTCAGCAGGCTTGGTTCTGTCCCATACTTCTGCTTCTTGCTGTGTCTGATGGCAGAAGTTGACCTCTCTCTGCATTCCTCGGCTCTGGATGTGTAACCTCTGTCCTCATGTGACTTCTCTCCTATGTGCACTTCTGTGCACTTAGAGGGTCCTCAAACCCAGATCTACCTTTCTCCAGTTCTTACGAAGTCCTGAGACTAGACAGAGGGATTCCTACTTCTGAAATGTCTTTTTCATGTTTGGGAGTGGAAATGAGTCACTGGAAGATGGATTTTGTTTAAGGCAGGAAATTAATTAAAAACGAAGTAGGATGGGCTTCCCTCCGATCCTGTTTTCAGGAACTGCTGTTGGCGTGCATGGTTCCATAATTCCCGTGACCTCCAGCCATTCTCTTCACCTTCCTAGGCCTGTTTCCTTATCTACAGAACAGAGACTGGATGAGGTCAGTCTGAGTAGATTTCAGCTCTAAAATCTTTTGTCTTTTAAAAAAATTAAAGTTTTAAAGTTTATTTTGTGTGTGTGTGTGCAGGCTTGTCATGCCAGGCCTGCATATAGATGCCAGAGAGCTGCTTGCAGGAGTTGCTTCTTCTTCTACCCGTGTGGATTCGAGGAGTGTGTAAACCGACTAAGCCATCTGTCTGGCCCTCTAAACTTTGAATACTGTAATTTCTGGAAAACAGGGGCTACCCTACTAAGAAAACAAGTCTCCCCAATATGACTTCATCAATGGGGAATTTGCTGCTCTTGACGAAGACAGGTTATCATTTGTGGAGATCTGAACAGCTTTCCTGTTGATGCCCTTTGGTAGGATATAAGGTCTGAGCTTATACTCCTGACTCCATTATAAACTGCTGAGATGAGGGGAAACACAGGGTTGGAAAGTAGGTGGCTCTAGGATATTTATATAGTGAGTGAGTGAATGATGTATATACAGTGCGAACAGCATCTTTCAGGTCTTGTCACCTAGTAAGAGCCTTATAAGATTCTTCCTGAATGCACATTAGTAGTGGCAACTTTTTCTGTGGCTTTCTGGACCTGGGATCAAGCTGTCAAGGGCTACATTCTGACCTGAGGTTTAAATGCCATATTCAGTGTTAGGGGAAGTGGTCTTATCCGGGGAGCACCCGGCCTTAGAGATGCTTTTTGTTCCCAGAGTCTATGTTGGCGGTCTGTGGGGACTTTTGGTGTCTGCCATCAGAGTGGCATCCACTACAACCTCTAGGGATGATGCTGGTGGCAGTTTGCTGTGTGCTCTTTGGTAGAGAAGGGCATGGTGGTCTGGATTTAGCTGTGCTGTCGCCCAGGCACGGAAGATTAAGGGCAAGTTCCCGGTAGCCACTAAGATTCTTTTTTTTTTTTTTTTAAAGATTTATTTATTTATTATATGTAAGCACACTGTAGCTGTCTTCAGACACTCCAGAAGAGGGAGTCAGATCTCGTTACGGATGGTTGTGAGCCACCATGTGGTTGCTGGGATTTGAACTCAGGACCTTCGGAAGAACAGTCGGGTGCTCTTACCCAGTGAGCCATCTCACCAGCCCCAGCCACTAAGATTCTTCCACAATATGACAGATGGTATAAGTTAATTGATTTGTTTGCTTGATAAGGAAGAAAATTTCTAGTCAATTTTTGCCGTCTTCCTTTGGTTCTTACTCTCATGCAAGAATCTTCTAAACATATTTGCTAAAGGAAAGCCTCCGGTTGTCAGTATTGGTACTCTGTGCCCCAGCCCCAGCAGGTGCACCCAGCCCGAGGTCCAAGGTGTATGGCCAAGGGCAGCTATGAAGTTGGCCTTGAACAGAGTTGTAAACTTAAGTCAAACTCAATTAGGTTATTTTTCAAAGACTCTATTGTGAACTTTGTAGGTGACAGCACAACCTTGTGTCGCAAGTTCAGAGGGTAGGGCTCGCCAAACAGCTCCAGCTCGGGTGTTTGTGCACTCGCTCGTTTCTTAACAGCTCACACCAAGGCTTTGTCTTTTGTTTTCTTCATTCTGGCTGAGCCATGGATATAAAGAGGTTAGTGTGAGAAAACTGGGAGTGTGCAAGTGATGACAGATGGGCTCCCAGGTCAACTCTGGGAGCAGAGGGTGTGGTGGCGACCACAGCGAGCTGAAGGTGGGTCTGCTTGGCAGCCTTGTAACAGTCCTTGCTTTTCCAAGGTGACCTAGAATTGAGATATATACATGAACAAGAATGACATTTTTGGCTTTTAAAATTCCACTGGATTTTTAACCTCCTTGGAACTCAAATAAAACTTGTCCTGGGGACATAGTAGTCGATAGTCATCAGTTTGCAATGCCTGCTATGTGTCTGGGTAGGTTAGCATGTGGGATGGTTCTAGGGTCAGCTCTGTATAAAGGGTGCCGAGGGCCCTGGGAGGTCTATGGAGGTGCTATGGAGGCAGTGCTGTGTTTGTTTTTTGCTGTGGACATGGAGGAGTCCGTGTTATTATATAAAGTATAAAAAACAACTTGGAGAACATACATAGTATTGTATGTATATGTATATACATATACATTTATATGTGTGTGTGTGTGTGTGTGTGTGTGTGTGTGTGTGTGTATGATATGTGTGTGCGTAGGGGAGCCCTTGTACTTTCTACAGCACACAGGTGGAAGTCAGAGGAAGAAACAAGGGAGTTGGTTCTCTTCTTCCACAGTGTGGGTTTTAGGGAATTAAACTCAGGTTTTCAGGCTTGGCAAATGCCTTTACACAGTGAGCCATCTTGTTGACCTTTGATATTTTTCAGAAATTGTGTGTGTGTGTGTGTGTGTGTGTGTGTGTGTGTGTGTGTGTGTGTGTAGATATGTAGGTAGGTAGGTCTGGAGACAACTTATGTGAGTCAGTTCTCTTCTTCTATGGGGTCCTAAGGATTGGACTTGGGTAGTCAGGCTCAGGGGTGAGGACCTTTACCTATTGAGCTGTTTCACTGTCCAGCTAAAATTTTAAGTGCCTAAGGATTCCATAAATGCAAACAGCAATAATGACACCAGGATTTCTCTGGCACAAGTATTTGCCAGATTGGACAGTGGGTTGGAGGCAGGAAAGGGGTTTTGGTTCATACCCTTCTGGAATATGCAGCTCTTGAGTCTGTTTTGAAAAGCAGATAAGAATTGGGAACTATGCCATTCTAGTCTAAGCCTTCAGGTGTCACTGTGACCAGGAAGGGCCACTTAGAAGAAAACAGACCTTGGAGGCTTCCCAGAATTCAGCAGGGAAGATGACAGCTACAGTCATGCTCAGGGGCTGCAAAGACTAAGTGACTGGAGCTGGGGTCTATGGAGTTGTGAGATAGAGAGGCAAGGTGGGGGAGGGGAGGCAATGCAAGAAATCTGGTTTTCAGCACAGCTGACTGGCAGCAAGGACAGCTGGGCCAGGGCCATGGAAGCAGGGCCACTGGACAGAGTGGAGACAGTCTGTGTGTCCCTTCTAGCTCTCACATACCTGTCACTGATCTCTGGTAGGGTGCTGCTGGTGATGGAGGGTTAAACCCAGGCACCTGATGACTAAGCCCAGGCCACTTCCTGTTCTTCCCCTGGTTCCTTGGCATCTGACCCACTGGGGCCAGAGGTGGCCTTTACCTGAAGTGTAAGCTGGAAGACTAAGCCCTCACTTACACTAACTTGAATTTTGGTCATGTGGTTACAGACGGGCTCTGGGCTGCTTTCAGCTCTGATTTCTTTCTTTGTTAAATGGAAATAGCTCAGTCTACCTTCAAAGGTTGTTGCCCTTACAACGTGATTTCCAGATATAGCCATGTTTCAAGCTTGCATTGGGCACCTGCTCCAACTTGGGTGTGTGGCACAGATGACCACATTTGCTTGTCCTATTGGATGTGAGTGCCAGTATCACAGGGCAGATTATGCAGTAATTGTTGTTTATCCCCAAAGTACACATAATGCTAAACTAAACACACAGTAGGACCAAATAAGTATTAACCATATGAGATTTGGGCTTGTAAGCCTCATTCAGTCTTCATAGCAATTGATTTGTAGTTAATTATGATCTTTTTTAGTTAAAACATTCTGTCAAGGAAGACAATTGTGAGGCTGGCTCCTGGTCCTCATGATTTTTTTTTAAATATTTTTCTTTTATTCTTTTTCTTTTTTTAAAAAAAAAGATTTATTTATTTATTTATTTTATGTATATGAGTGCACTGTTGCTGTCTTCAGACACACCAGAAGAGGGCACTGGATCCCATTACAAATGGTTGTGAGCCACCATGTGGTTGCTGGGAATTGAACTCAGGACCTCTGAAAGAGCAGTCAGTGCTCTTAACTGCTGAGTCATCTCTCCAGCCCAATATTTTTCTTTATTTGGGGGAATTACATCCATGTATACAATAGAATATGATCATATCTACTTTCTGTTTCTGCCTGCCAACTCCTCTTGTATACCCCCCCAGTGTGCCCCCTCCCACCTTACATCTTTTTTGTTGTTGTCTGGATGGCCCACGTAGTCCAGTTAGTGATGCCTGTGTGTGGATGGCTCTGGCCCATTCAATGGAGCACCCTCAAAATGAGTGTTCTTCCTCCACCTGCTGTCTGTCAGTAGTGGCCCCACATATAAACTACATGACTACTTTGTGATGTGGTTATGGGGGTGGATTGTATTGTAGACATGAAAGACGGAGAACAGCCAGAGTCACCTGGAAGAGTCCAGAGCAGAGGACATGGCCAGGGCTGACTGTCGGACAGTAGGGAAGAGCAAGGAAGGGAGAATAGAGAAAACAGTGAGAGGAGGAGGGGGAGGGAGGGAGGGAAGGAAGGAGGGAGGGAAGGAGGGAGAAAAAGAGAACACACACACACACACACACACACACACACACACACACACACACACACGAGAAATAACAGGGCTATAAGGAGATTAAGTAGCTGGTGGAAGGGAATCCCACAAGCTGGAAGAAGTTTAGTGTAGAGGAGGCGAGACTGTCTAGATGTGGTACTGAGGGAGCCTGAAGGCCAGCATGCTTTGGTGTGCCAATGGGCACCACGGACAGCCATTTGTCCCTTCTGCAGTATGAAATGACTCCCTTTTGGTGGAGGGTAACTTTTCCTGGGGAATGCTGGCTCTTACCTAACCTCCAGAAATCCTCCAGTAGTGCAGGCTGAGCCCGTTTCTGGATATCTGGACTGCCTTTTAGAGTCGGGGGAATCAGTTTCCTTTGGACCTGACTTGCCTTAGTAAGGATTGATTGCTTACTCTGTCATTTTGCAGTGCCAGATTCCCATTCTGTTTTATAACTTGGAAGGCCTTTAAAACTATTTAAAAAAAAGACACCAACCTGGATTTCAGGACCAAAGCTTTTAAAATGGTAACAGATACAAATTTTAGAAAAATTGCCACTCTAAACAGATTGAGAACGAAATCCCCTTTATTTTTTCTCAGTAATTATTTCTTGATCTCCTACTGTGTGCCAGCATGTGGCAGACTCTAGAGCCCAGTCTTGGAACTGTCTGCAACCCCCTCTCCCCTCTAACCTGGTGGAGCTGTCTCACCTACCCCGTGATCAGTAGATCTCTGTAGGTTACAACGAAAAAGCCACTATTGGTCTGTGACCTGCCTCAGTATCAGTTTCCCTTTCTGTCTCCTCCTACTTCTTTTGGGAGCAAAAGCTTCCTGGTTAAGATTTGTCCTGAAGGAGCCGTAGTCATTCCCAGGAAGTTCTGAAAGAACCTTGGAGCTTTTCCAGGCAGGTAGGTGGACGTGGTGGTAGTGTTATCCATCAAGAATAGGCTTGGTTTTAGGGCTGAATTTAGCCCCATGCTGAATGGAGGAAACTCACTGGATGGTTCTTTCTGACGTTATGGTTAGAGACGTTAGGCTATGGTAGAGGGAGCCAGCTTCACAGGCTCCAAGAACAGTTTGGGTCCCATAGCCTACAGCGCTTGCCTGGCTGTGCACAGCCAGGCATCCTCATTCCCTTTGGCCACAGGGGGTGGAGTCTCAGAGCTGAAGCTGTGTTCCTGCCTGGTATCTGGTTTTGCTGGGGCGTGGAGAGGAAGGAGAATGAATGAGCAGGACCAGAGTGACTGCTGGATTGTGACTGCTGGGAGCAGCCCTGGAGAGGTGAAACCCAGGAGAGAGAGAGAGAGAGAGAGAGAGAGAGAGAGAGAGAGAGAGAGAGAGAGAGAGAGTAGGCAGTCCTCTCAGTCGGCCCTGAGCTGAGAGGGCAGTCTCATCAGACTGCCGCCAGGAAAGACAGTTCTGAACATGGGGCTCAAAGCAAGTGCGGGCCTGTCTGCAGGAAGAGAACAGGTGAGTGCCAAACGGGTCTGTAAGGATTCAGTGTGCGATATATTTTGGTTCCTGAAGTTTTCAGTGACCCAGGAGTGCCACTGCTCAGCAAGAATGCCATTTAATTAGGAAAAAGTAGGACAAAGGTGTCCTGAACTCTTATCTCCCTCATGTTCTTCCGAACAGTATCCTGTTGGCAGATGAAGGGGGGACAGTCCTTTGTGTTTTAAGTTACCTGTACTGTTGTTGAACTTCAGTCTGGGTTTGGGCGGATGGCAGGAGTTTGAGAAGAACCCCGGTCACCTAAAACGTCCTCATTGCCTGGGAGATTCTTGTAACACCTGGCCTGTCTTCTCAAGCGGCTGCCAAGTCACCGGCCTAGGGAAGCATTGAATGGAATTATAAATGGGTGTCCTGAGGTTGGAAATGTCTCCCTTGTAATTTCAGTACTCCCGTAGGCTCTGTGTCTCGGGCGGGCGGGCGGGCGGGCGGGCGGGGAGGTGGATTTTCTTGACCTGTAGTTTCTGCACCATGGAGCCAGACCCTCTGAGGGACAAGGGCGCGCCCGCTGATCTGAGACCGCTTTGTCTGGCAGGCGGGTTCTTGAAATAGACGTTAGCAGTGATCTGGGGGGGTGTGCGCCTTAACCCAGAGGAAAGTGTGTGCTTGGGTCTAAGACTTTGCAGGCTTCTCCTGCTGGAGTTTGCCGCATAGAGCAAGGCAGGCCAACACCTCAAGAGCAGTTCTTAGCAAAGGAAAAGCTCTGCAGGCCCCAAATGCGGAAGTGTTTCCTGGGGCCCGACCTGCCGGCCTCCTCCTAACCTTGCAGAGTTGACTATCTCCTCCGTCTACAGATAAGCCCAGCCCTCATCCACTCATCCCAGGTCATGCGTGCATGGGGCAGAGCTAAGGTTTGAACTCCGGGCTGTGTCCAGTCTGATCTGCCTGGGTGGCCTCTGCTGATGGGGAGCCCAAGGGTGAGGAAACGGGAGCCCCGAGCGGTTGTGAGGAGTTACTGCCAACAAGGCTGATACCAGCTTCTATTACCTTGTTTCTCTGAAAACTTCCTTCCAAAAGGGGATGGGCTGTCTGCATTTGATTTCCTCATTCTAGTAGGAGTTTGCCTTTAATCTTTTCATTCATGATCACAGGAAGCCAAAATGAAAACTCCCTATTCATCAGGTGGAATTCTAGGTATGCAGCCCTTTGTGGGCTGTGGGATGCAGGCAGGCTTCAGCCAGCCAGGTGGCTTGCTTGGCTTGGGAGAGGTATTTCACAAATGGAGCGGCCCTGAGTGGATCTGAAAACCTAGTGTGCACGCAAGCTTTCTAGATCACACTGAAAGTCATCACTCTGCTCCGTGAAGGAGATGAGGAGGACAGAAATACTTCTTTCCAAGGTTGGCAGTCACCATGTGACTCTCTTAGACTCTCTCAGTGCCTTTTGGCACGGAAAAAGCAGTAGTACCAGAGCACCCCTCAGGACTCAAGTTCCGCCTAGTTTGGGGTGGGTATGAACGAGATGGGGACAGTATGGGTACTAGGAGCCCAGCACTGCTGTATTTCTGGTCCCCAGGGCTGGTGGGTATTTCCAGCACTGGCAGAGGAACCTTTGCCAGGGAACCCTGGCCCGCTGGCCCATCCCTGGGACTTTATGAGATATTGATAGACTCTACACAGACTCTGGCTGAAGGTGGCTGGTGCTCATTCCCAGGCTGTTGAGGTAATAGTTCAGGTGCCGTCCCCATGAGCATGCTCTAGGACTGGCAGGAAGTGAAGAGCAGAGGATAAATACTGGTGGAGGGAGCAGAAAACCAAGCAAGAGCCTTTATAGCTATCCCTGTGCTGAGCTTAGCCCCACGTTCTTTTTTTTTTTTTTTTTTAAAAGATTTATTTATTTATTATATGTAAGAACACTGTAGCCGTCTTCAGACACTCCAGAAGAGGGAGTCAGATCTTGTTAAGGATGGTTGTGAGCCACCATGTGGTTGCTGGGATTTGAACTCTGCACCTTTGGAAGAGCAGTCGGGTGCTCTTACCTGCTGAGCCATCTCACTAGCCCTTAGCCCCACATTCTGTCTCGTTCATGAAAGGGAGACAGAGGCCATGAGTTCCCACCCCGAGTGTCCTTAGCTGTTCAGCAGTTTCCTTTCAGGCACTGGACTCATGCCTTTCTGCACTGAGGGCATTAACCTTCACCTTGAGCCTGAAGGGGCTTCTGGTGTATGTCTCTTTATTCTGCCTACAGAAGGCACCTACATCCTGATGGCCAGTGTCTGTTAGGTTCTTGTCTGTTACTTGAGGCTCAGACAGCTCATTTATTTGAAGGTTCACTTGAAGATCAGAATCCTCCCCCACCCCTTTTTCCTCATCCATTGAGTCGAGAAATACTTCTGAGTATCTCCTGGGTGCCAGACACCCCTACTGGTTGCTACATAAGTGAGAAACATTACAGCTGTTAATAACTGAAATTGGCTGGTGTGTGTGAAGTGACAGTGAGAAGGGCCCAGGAGGTGATAGCCCTGCCCAGGTCTAAAGGACAAGGTGCTAGCTCCATGGACAAAGGCAAGGAGCGTGCTGACTGCGAGGACACAGGGTGCAAGTAAGAAAGGCCTGAGTGTTGAGGAAATGAGGCGGGCAGGGACAGAAGCGTGTTTGAAGGGGCTGCTGCTAGGCAGGGTCCGATCATCTAAGGTTTGGTTTGGTTTGAGACAGATTCTCATAATTGAGGATCTTGAACTTGGGATTTTCTGTTCCACCTACTGTGTGCCACAGAGCCAGTTTATGTGGTATTAAAGATGGAACTCAGGGCTTTGTGGGTGTTGGGCAAGCACTGTGCCAACTGAGCTATAGCTCTAGCCTGTCTTCTAGGGCCTTATAAGCCAAGGCAAGGAGTGTATTTTCACTGTGTGTGGTGTAGTAAGGCTGTCATGATCTCTTATCTTACAAGACCCGAGAGCTTCCAGTGAAGTCACAGAACCTGAGACAGAAGAATCAAAAGATGTGCCTAGGAGCTGTTACCAAGACTAACCAGGAGACAAAAGACGAGCCTGCTTGTTACAAGGCTGGAATCACAGTGTACTTGAGAAGCTGAGGCAGAAGGATCTCAAGTGCCAGGTCTGCCTGGAGCACAGAGTGAGTTCAAGGGCAACCTTGGCTACTTAGTGAGACCCTGTCTCCAAGTAGACAGTAAAAAGCAGGCTGGAGACACCGTTTGTTTTGTTTTGTTTTAATTATGACAGAGTACTTGCTTCATCTTCCCAAGGCCCTAGGTTCAATCCCTTGTGGGGGATAGGCTGGGGCTGCTGTGTGTATGTGGGTCAGAGGCAAGTGGATGGAGAAGGTGAGGGGAATCCAGAACATCTTTGAGAAGAAGCCAGTAGTGCTCACATGTGCACCACAAGTGAAAGATACGGTATAGAAAGGAACAGATCGACTCCGGTGTTTGAGGACATTGCTACGGGAAAAGTACTTGCTTTGGGGTGAAGAGGGCTTAATCTCCTTTCGTTAAAACTTAGATATCTGTTTCTTGTTACCATAGTCAAGCTCAGTCAGGTTAAACATTGAGCGCCTTCTGTGTGCTAAGCATATATGCCCCTTTATTTTAACCTTCATATGCCCCTTTCTTTAAATTTCATTAAACATTTTAGAATCCTACTTGTAATGCCAGAACCAAGGCTTGGAAGAGGTGAGGAAGCTTGCTTTAATCTGAACCGGGCTTCAGCTCCAACTGTCTGGACTGAGTGGTTCCCAGGGCATGTGTTAAAAGAGATGGGTTAGTGCTGAGTGGATAGCTTCCCCTTGGGGGACAGGATGGGACCATATACTGGCTCATTCAGGATCTCCTGGCTATGGGGAGAGGGGCTGTCAGAGGAAGTTGTTGTCAACTGTAGCATATTTAAAATTCCGAAAACCTGAAAGACCATTCTGCCACATTATGGTGACACTTTCTGTTAAGTGAATAAATTAGTAAAAGTGTTAAGCAAAATAAACCTTAGGAAATGCAAAGGAGACAGTCTCATCTAGCCCAGGCTGGCCTAGAACTCACAAGATGCATGGCCGAGGATCGCTTGGAACTGCTCTACCTCCTGGGTGCTGGGACGATGGGTGTGGGCCACTAGCTTGGTTATGGGGCTGGGGACTGAACTCACAGCCTAGTGCATGCTAGGCAAGCACTCTCCCAACCGAGCTGCGTCCTCTGTCCTTGAAGATGGTTTCTCCTGTTGATCACCACCACCCCTCCATTGAGCAGCCCAGATGAGAGCGGCCGTAGTGAAGGCAGTTTCTTCTCGTGCTCGGAGTTTGGGTTTTCAGTCTGAGCATTTACTGAAGCACTATTAGGTGACCCACAGTCCTTAGTTCTGTTCAGACACCGAGGACAAAGATAAAATGTGCCTTAAGAAGCCTGGAGGCAATGCTGGAGTCAGCCTTAGCCTGAGGGTGACTGTTCTGTAGTGTCCTGGGAGGCACATGGAAGGGTCAGAAAGTTGGGGATAGGGGACTGACAGGCTCTGCTCAGCATGCTTGATGAGGGCCCCTTTTGACTTTGGCCAGATACTTTTCTTACATTTTAAGTGGGTTCCTCTTTTTATAGCTGGGAACAGAGCTAGTGCTGACAAGCACATCTGTCACACTCCACATATCAATGCCACGACCATCAGAAAGCCACACTTACAGTATGCTCTTCCTTCTTAAGCGTCTTTCACAGCTTTCCAGAGCTCCTTGCATTAAAAAAAAATCAATAAAAAATAAATGTGCTAGATAAATAATTGGAACTTTTAGCTAATTGGAATATTTAACTAATCAAAGTCACTGCTCTTTCTTGGGGGGGGGGGCGGGGGCGGGGTAGAGAGTGGGGTTGTTGAGACAGGCTTTCTCTGTGTTGTCCTGACTACCTCAGAACTTTCTTTGCAGGCCAGGCTGGCCTTGAACTCAGGGACCCTCCTGTCTCAACCTCCTGAGTTCTGAGATTAAAGATTCCAGCCCTCTGGATTCTGTTATCAAGGCTCTTGTGTTGGCTGCCCGACTGTGGATCCAGTCTCGGTCCTTCCCTGCGCAGGGCTTTTGTGATGCGTGCTTTTTTACCTGGGTACTCACTCTCCCCTCCGTGCTCCCTGGTACTCTCCGAGTCACATGCTGCCAGGCCCTTCTGAAAGGCTGCTTCCAGGAGAAAGAGTGGGATTTTAAGAAAGAGGACTAGATCATGTTTTAAATCACTTGGCAGATTGCTTTCTTGGTAGCCTAAAGCGAAGCAGAAATTCCTGCGTGAAGTTTCTATTCCCATGAAATCAGCTCCCGGCAGGGCCATGCCTGCAAGGTGGGAAGGTGGGAAGGTGGGAAGTCAGGTTTCAGAACAGGTAATTCAGGGATGCGTCAGGACAGGCCTGCAGACTGTTTCTTGAGTTAGGGTGATGGGACATGTGACTTTGTGAGCTTTAGAATCAGGTAACAGACTAGAGTTTTAGGTCCAAAGTTGGACAGTGAGTACAGCGTGAGAGAACTCCCAGCTGATTTAACAGGCGGCCTTCTTTGGGGAGTGGTGGTCCTGGAGCTGTGTAGGGAGCACAGTAGTTGACTGAGTCTATAGACAAGTTATCTACCTCTTGTGGGGTTTGCTTTTCTCCCTAAAGGCCAGGTGACAGCACATAACCTGCCCTACTGGTATCAGGTTGAATGGCATCGTCTAGGGACCTTATTCCTGTCCTTTTGTTCAGAGTGCTGAGCCAGAAGCTCTGTCAGAAGCAAGCTGGGTACATTCAGCCAAAACTTAGGACCCCAGTATTCAGGACCCACTTATCCCTGCAGGCCTGTCTCCTTTCTTAATGGACATGTCCTCTCTCTCTCTCTCTCTCTCTCTTATGTATGCTAGCACACTGTAGCTGTCTTCAGACACACCAGAAGAGGGCATCAGATCCCATTACAGGTGGTTTCGAGTCACAATGTGATTGCTGGGAATTGAACTCGGGACCTCTGGCTTCATTTCTCTTATTTGTATTATGGAAATAACACGACCCGTGCTCCTGACCTCCTGGGGTATCTGAAAGTAATGGACAGGAGTTGATGAATGTGAGCAGTTGGAAGCTGGAAGGGCTGATGCTGAGGCCGGCTATGTTGGCATCGAGGGCAGCATGCATATTGCAGAAGGGAGTGTGGGGAGCTGCGTTACGTGTGAACAGGCAACAGCTTTGTTTATGTGTATGTGGTGTGTGTGTGTGTGTGTGTGTGTGTGTGTGAACTTAACTCATGTTCCTTCTAATGTTAGGGTGCTTGTACTTTTGATTTCAGCACCAGCATCTTGTAGCTCAGGATTCATAAGCCTGGGACTCTGAATTACAAGTGATGACATGAGTTAGGGCGTGAGGAGCAGAATGGTTGCTCTTAGGGTTGATGTTGTATTGAGAAAAGGTGGCCTGCTGGATCTGTTCCAGGCACATAAAAGATTTGCCCTGTGCTCTTGTCTACCAGAGGGTCGTTAGCTGATCTTATGATAGGACCAGGGGCTGCTTGGGGCATACTGATTGCCATACAAGTATCCTTCAGAACTTTGGCCCTGGGCACAAGGGAGATGGGGGTGGGGAGTGAAGGTGAGCACTATGTTCTGATGCCCTGCCCACAGGGCTTTCTGACCATAGTCCGGAAGGAAGCTACCAGTCTCTAGTTCCTAAGGGAAGGGGGCAACAGGTGATTGTGTACAATCAGAGCCTAGGTCCGTGCCCTGTCTTAACACTCTTCCCTGAAGTTGTCTTGTACACAGTCCTCACCTCCACCCAGCTTTCTCACTTAGAAAATGAAGAGCTGATGTGTTGACAGCTGAGATATGTGAGCAAATGTTTTGTGGCCTCTAAAGTGCTTCCGAGCTTCAGATGTGGGGGGGTTGCTGCTTACTTGTCCCCTGTGAGCAAGACATTTCCCCCTCTAGGCTGAAAATGGGACTGACCCAGAGTTTGTGTTCTCCAGGCCCCTGGTTAAAAACAGAAAAAGCTGTGTACACATAAGGCCCAGCTCTTGGACGTGATGCAAGGCTGTCTGAAGCAGGTGTTGCAGGGGGCTACATCCTAAACTGGAAAGCTGCTTTTTCGGGAAGCCCGGGCTGCTGCCTGCCTGATGAGGTCATAGGATTCTGTGGGTTGGGTAGGAACAGGAATTGAGAGGCCAGCTGTGCCACGATGAGTGAAGGATTGGTAGGGGTGGGTCTGGGGCTGGATCAAGCAACAAGCAGCCTGGCCTGCTGGCCTGTTAGTGCCATGGCTGCTCCAGCTACCACTGCTAAGGTTACTCCGGGCACCCACCGGGACAGAGCAAGGGAAATCTCAGGCTTTTAGACATTGTCTCGCTAACCTTTGTGCTGTGCTGATTTACATACACTAATCTCCAGAGAGGCCAGTGCTCAATTAGGGGGTGAAGCTACCATCTTAACCTCACTAAACTGAGATGATCTATTGGCTGTGATGGCAAAAAAAAAAGGGGGGCGCTCTTCACCTGTGTTAAGAGCTTTTAAAAGGGACCATGCCCTTTGATTTTGTAATTTTACTTCAACGACTTTAACTCAAGTAAATAATTGGAATTGGGGCAAGGGAGCATCTGTGCTCAAAGATGTTGATTATAATGGGAGGGAACCCCCCAAACTATTCAGCATCAGAAGAGCATGAGTCTAAAGAGAAGCACCATGGGGTCAGGGAGTTAGGGGTGCTTTTGTTCCCCAGTGCTCCTGCCCCTACAGCAATGCATCACTCACAGGCAAGTTGTATGAAAAAGATTCTGTCCATATGCCAGGCTCCGTTACTCAGTAAATTAAATGAAGGCATCGGATGGAAGTGTTTCTCTTCCATCAGTTGATTGGGATATTAAAACCCCAGTGGGAACCTTTGACTTGAAGATTTTTTTTTTAAAAGAAAGTTAACATCAAATATTAAAACTGAAAAAAGGAACATATTTTTATATGTAGAAAAATTGCTGCCAACTTGGGCTCAGCAAGTAAGGGCACTTGCTACTCATCCTGATGACCTGAGTTCAATCTCTAGGACCCATCCACATGGTAGGAAAGAAACAACTCCTGAAAGTTGCCCTCTGACCTCCACATGTGTGCTCTAGTACATGTGCCCCCCACGCCCCAAATCCCAAACTACCTTGGAAGGAGATTTCCAGATATATAATGATGCTACTGGTGATTTTTGGTGTGTGTGTGTGTTTTTTTTAATATTAAAAACTTGAAAGCAACTCTGATTTAGTTCTTGGGAAATCCCTTTTCAATCCATCACATTCTTTTTTGAGAAAGGAGCTTCAATTATTTGTGAAACAAGCCAGCAGCCTCCAGAGCCAGCTCCGCATCTTCTGAAGCACCAGGCAGTTTTTGTCAGAACACAAGACACCTTCACATCGGCCGAGTCTGTCGGCCTTGCATGGAAGCAGCCACTCCTGACTTCAAAAGGGTGACAGAAGCACCTGTGTGTTGGAACCATGCAGGTCGCGCTGTAGAGACATGCCCATACGGTTATCATCCCTTCAGCGAACTGAAGACATTTGGTAGCACTGAGAGGAATTTTAAGAAGATAGGACTTGCAGGGCGGGTGGTTAATTCTTAGCATTCTCTCCCTGGCGTCCAGTTCGGGGAAGCTGTTGAGAGCGTCGCCTGTTTTCCTTCATTCTTGTATCAGCTTGTACTATCTTAAGGGCTTTTCCCCTCCCCTTCATGTTTCAGTGTATTGGAACTCAGTGAAATATGTCTTTAAGATATTGTATTTTCCTGAAATACAGTATTTTCCTGGGTGTGGTGACATACAACTGTAATCCCACTACGTACAAGGCAGAAATAGGAGGACTGTCCAAAGTTTGAGGCCAGCCTGGTTTACACTGAAGTTCCAGGGCAGGCAAGGAAATGTAGCCAGACCCTGTTTCAGAAAAGAAAGCCAGTTGGACACTTAGATGTCAGAGGCAGGGGGATCAGTATGAGTTTGAGGTCAACCTGGGCCACAGTGTGGTGAGTTCCAGCCAGCTCTGCTCCTCCTTTTCTGAGGAGCATTTGATGACCAGGGTCCTGGGCATGCTGACTTTGCCGTCCTTGTTGTCCCCTCACTAACTTGACTTCTCTCTCTCTCTCTCTCTCTCTCTAGCCACAACCAGCAGACTACAACATTTAGGCATCCTGTGACTGGACAGTTTTCTTCAGAAAACAGTGAATACGTTCTGCGGGAGGAGTAAGTATTTTTTCTTTTTTTTTAATGTTCTCCATACTCAGGCAGAGTTTGAAAGCTTGAAGATGTGAGCCCAACACCTAGCTTGCTAGGCTGTTTCTGCTGTTTTGGTTTCTTGTTTGTTTTGTGTCAGGTAGAGGGGGCTTGGAGTGGCTGGGTTGATTCCAAGTGAGAAGAGTTCTATTTCTCAGTCTTCACACCTCTGGGGAGAGGATGTAGGCAGGGAGAGAGGCTGCAGGACGTTCTGGGGTGGTATGATCAGAGCCGCCTAAAATTCCCTTTCTCCTGAAACATCACCTTGCACAGGAGCATGCTCTGACTACACTCCTCACCTGGTGGGAGGACTGTAGAGCTGAGATTGGGGCAGAGGGTCCCCTAGGGAAATCCTAGGTCATTGCCCTGAACAAGGATTTGGATAGAGATAGTGGATAATAACAGAAGAGTGTGTGAAGGGAGAAAAGCTTCTCCATGCGTGGAAACAGACCAGAGCTGGAAAAAACAATGGCAGAGATTCTAAACAGAGGATTGGGATGTATAGTCCACTAGGTGGGCTTTGGGTCTTTGTACAGCCCACAGTTTTCTTTGCTCTTTTACAAGTGAACCTTCCATTCTTTCACGTGCTAACTTTGACTCAATTTCCGTCCTACTCTCTTGCTACAATTGTACACATACACATAACCTCTAGGGGCATCAAGTAGGAACCCAAAGCTGGGGTCTCGAGGAGAGGAAGCAGAACCCTGCTTATCTCAGTGATCTTCAGAGAGAAAACCCTAGTCACAGGCTGTGCTCAGTGTGTTGGGTGGACCGTGGTTGCTATTGCATAGAGGTTCTAACTGGTTGATCTGTAGTAACCTTAGGCCTGCTTCAAAGACACCGATCCTCCTTTACTGTCACTTCTGTAGGAAGCCTTCTCCAGCACTGTTACAGGGCCCCCTTGCTCGTGACTGGATCATCCCTGCTGTTCTTCTGAAGCTTCCTCCTGATGCTTTCTGGTTTTCTTCAGTAATCAGCATGTGTCTGGCCTTTTGTGGCTGTCCTAGTTTTATTTCTGTAGCTATGGCAAAACATCGTGACAAAAAAGCAACTGGTGAGGGGAAGGGTTTGTTTCAGCTTACAGTTCCAGGTTACAGGCTGTTATCACAGGGGAGTCACAGCACGTACAGAGATAAGTTAATACGTGATGATTGTTTGCTTGCTTGTGCTCAGCTTGATTTCTCCAGTCTTAACATAGTTTAGGACCTTCTCTGCCTAGAGGATGGTGCTGCCCACAGTGGCCTGGGTCTTCCTGAATCAGTTGACTCAATTAAGAGAGTCCCCAGTAGATATGCCCACAGGCTAACCCAATGTAAACAACCCCTCATCTAGACTCTCTTTGTGATTCTAGGCTGTGTCAAGTTGACAGAACTAATTATCACAGTAGCTAATGGGTCTACCTGCTTGGAAGTTTCAGGAATGTGATTTCTGTATCTGATCCTCAAGCACGGGCACATGCTTTCTTCTCCTCAGTGCTAGGGTGTCTCTACAGCTGTGGGGAAGAGGACAGAAACATTCCTGAGCAATGCCGGCAGCAGGCTGTGTACACCAATCCCCAGATTCTGCAAAGCGTTTCATGTGGAGGTGGAGCCTGAGTTGAGTGAGAGTGCACTTGCTTTGGAAGTCCAGAAGCCCACTGTTGTGCTGAGCAATCAACTCCAGGGCACCTGGGCTCCCTTGGAGGTTCCTCACCAAGGGGACCCTGCGTGCAGTGAGTTCATATGCTCTCCCTTTTTGTCATTTGTATATTTGGAGAAAGAAAACACTGGTTGGAATTGCTGATAATATTGCGAGTGTGGTGTTTGAAGACAGCTCTAAAAGAGATCTGAGCTTCCTGAAGGTAGGCGGTCTCTTACTGAACTTGGGCCCCTTTGCAGAAGAGGCTTATGTTACAGGGGTCAGGGCTCACTCTTCTGAGACTGGTGCAGATTGTTGGCTTATGTGGGCATCTCCTGCTGCTAGGTGATGCTGTCTCCTGCTGCTCCTCCTGCAGCTACATGTTGGTAAAAGCTGGCAGCCAGAGATAAGATCAAGGAGAGGGCACTCCAGCTCCAGAAGGAAGCCACCCCGTGCTCATCTTTTTGGGCTGTGAGAGTCTTGTATGTTACCATCAGTGGCTGGTAGAACCAGCACCTTCTCTCCAGACACTGATAGTCTTGGGCTAGCTGTGCCTGTTGCATTTGGTTGCCATGGCAGCAGAAAAAGATGAGGAGAAATGCAAACACCTGGCAAGCAGATGCAGAAACTTGACTGGCTTTCCTCTCTGGATTTTCAGACAACATTTGTGACAGTCACAGGTAAGGGGAGACATGGGGATGGTGGCCCTTAGTTCACTTAGGGCCTAGTGGCAGTTTTTGGTGTGGATGTTTTCAAGGGCTTAACATTAGGAATGCAGTCATTGCCACATGACACCCACATCTTTGGCTCTTTCCTGCTGGCCAAATATGTAGCTATGGTGGCTTTGCTATGTGGAAGGGGAGCTGTTGCTCAAAAACAAGTCTGGTTTCTTCCTGTGACTTCTCTCGTCCATTGCTTTTGCCTCCCCCGAGTCTGGGAATTACTCTGATTGCTATTTAACAAATGCTGTAGTTTGGTGAGAGCGGTGGCTGCTCAGTAGATCAGGCAGGAGGAGCAGGCAGGCCGGAAGGAGGTGGATTTGAATGGGAGCATCGCGGGTCCATGTCTCGCTCCCCCCCTGCACAGTCATGGGGTCTGGAGAGAAGAAGAGACTAGCCCAAGGCATTCCAGCTTGAGGACTCTAAGGCCAAATTCAGGACAATGCTCTGACAAAGGTTGGTGGCGCAGCTCTCCGGACTGTCTTCATGCCAGGTGAGGGGGTGCTGTTGGGCTCTTTTCCAGCTTGTCTTTAAGGAATTGAGGGGGACAGGGAAAGCTCATAGTGAGCTGTGTCGGAATGAGGCTGCCTTTGCTGCATTGAAATCCCATGTCAGACAGCCTCCCCCAGGATGTTGGGAGCTGACAATACGCGTCTGCAGCCTGTCTGTGCCGCCTCTTCTGGGAGGAGGGTTGTGTAGGTGTCCCTGCCTCTTTGGGACAAGAACTAATTCATTCTCATTCTCTCTCTCTCTCTCTCTCTCTCTCTCTCATTGTAGATTGTGCTCCTTAAATGTGTGCTTGTGTCTCAGCCCTCCATTCACATCTGCCACCCAGCTGAATTCTCTTGTCTTTGGAATCCTTGAGGACACAGCCTGAAGTTGGGGGCCCATTTATCTAGGAATTCATGGGATAACATTAAATGACGTTTTTTAATTTTTCAATAAAAAATTGGAATTCCTCAGTTGGAATTCAAACTGAGGGTCTTATCCATACTAGGCAAGGACACTATCACCCGCCCAGCTGTATCCCCAGCCCAATACAGTTGGTTTTTTTTGTTGTTGTTGTTGTTGTTGTTTTAATTTAGTAATAGAGTTCTGTTTCCCATTTTTTTCTGACTTCCTGCCGTTGCCTTGACCACTTAAGGGAAAAGCCTGCCATAGTTTTTATACTTTGACTAAAAAAAGTCGCAGGTAAGGCGTTGCTAAGAAACCACTGTGGTCTGAGCTTTCTGGTAATAAAAATAAACTGTGAATGGGATTTAGGTTCTGGGGTCTCCAGTGGAGACACAGGAATGGTCCTGGTTCTCAGAAAGACATTTTCGTGTACAAGCTGCCTTGCGAAGAGAGAGGTGGTTCTCAGCCCATTTTACAAAATAGAAACTGGGGCACAGAGAACTGACTTGTAGAAGAATCATAACGTCAGCTCAACTGAAGTGCAGTCATCTCTGCTCTAGCTCTTTCTGCCACCTTAGGCCCCCTTGGTTTGGAGTTGGCCTTGTGGATGATCTAGCCAAGGTCTATATATCTTACAGACCCGGGGACTTCTCCCTCGGAACCTGGGGTCTCTCTGTGGCAGACCCACCCAGTTCATTTTTTCTCACCTGTTTTTAATCTTTGCAGCACTAGGAACTTCACCTGGATCTACCTAGGCAAGAAGTCTGAGCCATAGCCAAGCTCACCTTTACATTGGGAGATGGAATCTCACTAAGTTGCTCAGGCTTGCTATGAGTTTACCTTATAGCTTTGAACTTCAATTCCCCTGCCTCAGACCCCTGAGTAAGCCCAGATTTCCCAACATTGCAGCTATCTTAGGCAAGGCATTAATCTGTCTGGGGCTCATCTACAAAGCAAGGATAATAACCCTGACAAGCTGACCATGTAGCTGAGAGGATACAGGGAAAGCACCCGGCTGGCACTTAGCTGTTCAGGAGGCCCTGCAGCGTCATCCCACCGCTTGCTGTAGTGTATGCACCTGTCCCTCACAGCTTGTGACTGAGAGAGGTCCTGCTGTGACGACATGCCAGTGCTCGGAGCAAATGGCTTCCAGAACTTAGAGGTTTTTGCTCTGCCTGTGGGATTATGCACACTTTGTCTTGAGGCACAGAGAAAGCCACTGTATAGCTAAGGCCAGGGTAGAGTCCAGTCATTTTCCAGTGGGCTTCCTCCTGGCTGATTTTTGTCTAGTCTTCATTTCTTTTGTTTGGTACTGACAGGAGGCAGCTGAGCTAAAAGTCTTGCTCACTGTTTTGAACTTCAGCCCACACCCCTGCAGCAAAAGAATCTGTATTCATGTAGCTTAAGTGAGGGAAAGGGAGGTCTTTGTTTCAGCCATCCCACTGCACTGGGAATTCAGACAGCACAGAAACCCGGCAAGCAGGCTTACAGTGAATGGATTTTATGTAAGGACGCTAATAGTCTGAGCATGCAGGTTCTGTGGTCTCCTCTGTGGGATGCAGTATGCCTGAGGGCAGGCTGATGGGAGAGCTGTATGTCTTCTGGGGACATTTTTTGGGTGCAACTTATTAGTGGAGTCCATTCAGGCTAAGGATTTGAGGAAAAATCAGAGTCTGCCCCACCAGCCTCTTCAGTGAGGAAGATGTCTGCCCAGTGAGTGGAGCTGAAGCAGATGGACCTGAATTCCCTTTGTTGAATGATGCTCTCTCTGTTCAGTCATTTCTGGGTTTCCTGGCTTATCTATTCAGGAGGTTTCATGGATGCTCCTGTTGCTCAAATCAATGGGGTTAAACCTCTCCGGAAGCTTTCATGAGTGCCGGTGTTTCATCCAACTGAGAAAATTGCTTTGATTCTTTCTCCTATCTGTTTTTGATGTGAAATGAGTTACTGGTTGTAATTCTAGTAAATAGCTTGCGGTCATTTCCAAAGTCATCATTCAGTGTCACCCATGGTGAGAGGATCTAGCCAGTATCCTTTGAAGGCTGGCCCCGTTTTTGGACAGGTGGACTGTGTGTGTATCTTGTTCTCTCAGAGCTGGGTTGGGGGCTGTTGTTTGAACGGGGATTTGTTTCTGCAGTGTTAGTAGAGACAGCACAGTCACCTGCCTAGGGCAGATTTGGGTTTTCCTTCCTTACCCCGCCTCCCACCTCCTCCCTTCGATTTCAATGCTGTGGCTATAGCCAGTCCTTTTCCAGACAAACTCTCGATAACTGGCTCCTTCACCAGGAACTCTGTCCTCTTTCTTCATCCAAACCTCTGGTCCAGTTGTCCTTCTCCTCATGCTGTTGGCTGAGAGACCTCTCAGCCAGCCAGCACCTAGGCAAGGTATAACCCAAAGTGTGCACTCCTTCCGGTTTCCTGATGGAAATCCAGATAGTCTTCTTCATTGTCCTGTAGAGAAGGCATGGGGGAGCTCTCCATAAAAAGGGTTGTGTTTATTTAAGATGATTTAGATAATTTTAAAAATGTTTATGTTAAAATAAGCCCCAAATCAAAGCAGGCGTATCAAAAAGGACAGGCATAAACAAATGTTAAACTGTTTTTGCTTTGGGTAGCAGGACTACGGGACATTCCCATTCATTCATCTTTTTCATGTATCTTGTTAAATATCCTATAATATACATCTCAAAGGAGAGCCGAATGAACTTGATAAAAATTTCAGGTAAACCTCTGTGAGATTGGCTCTTATGTCTTGAATTTATTTATATGTTTATACGTGTTTGTGGGCACATGTGTGTGTGAGTGTGTGTATATGAGTGCTTATGTGTGTAGGTGTGTATATGTCTCTCTCTCTCTCTCTCTCTCTCTCTCTCTCTCTCTCTCTCTCTCTCTCTCTCTCTCTGTGTGTGTGTGTGTGTGTGTGTGTATCTGTCTCTCTCTCTAGTGGGAATCAGTTCTCGCTTCTACCATGTAGGTCCCAGGGACTGACCTCGGGTCCTCAGACTTGGAAGAAAGCACCTTTGTCCTGTCCCACTCACTGGTTGTGTCTTAGCTTTAGTCTCCTTCCCTCCTTCTGGAAAGCTGGGCAGGACAGGGTCCTGGGAGAATGGTTGGTTGCACTGCTTAGAGGCAGAGGGAGGACAAGGCAGCTTCACAGAGCCTCTTCCCACCCCCAGGCCGTGATCTTGCTGCCACAGCCTCTGCCAAGGGAGAGGCTGAGCCTGGTGACATTCCCTATCCAAGCAGGGAACAGTAACAACATTTTGGCTGGGATGGAAGCCAGGGGCAGGGATTCGGGGTGAGCCTGGCTGATAAGGAGTCAGCCAGCTTTCTGCCTTGTGCGAAGTACATCTGCTGCAGCTGAGCATCTCACAGGGCTGACCCATTGGGAAGCTGATGCCTCCTCCAGTGGGAAGTATAGTGGCCACACAACTTCTACAGAGAAGTCCCTGCCTGGGGCAGTGTTGGTGCTGTGACTTAGGGTGCTACAAAGTTCCCTGTCCTTTGAGCCGTGGCGGTACCTGAAGGGAGCATGGAATCTCTAGGTGAAGACTAGAATTTTTTTGTCACACCATAATCAAGTAAGTGATACAGGACATTCTGACCAGTTTTGTCTGGCCTGGATCTTCCAGCTTTGTCTTTTCATGGTCCTGGCTAAGTCTTGTGAAGTGCTTTCTCTGCAGTATAGTCTGCCTGCTAATCACCTGCTTGGATCCCGATGCTCATTGGAGCAGCAGACAAAATGCAGTCAAGGAACGAAGTGGTTTCTGCTCTCTGCTCAGGGACAGCCTACAGATTGTGGAGCTAGGAGGGTCTTGCCGTCATGAATCACACTGTTCAAAGATAGGTACTGAGCTTGAGTGAAGGCATTGACACTCCTGTGTGGGAAAGACTGGTACAGATATGGGCTCCGCAGAAGGCAGGTGAGAAGTTGTTCTTCCGTACCTCTTTAGAGTAGTGCTCCAAGCCTTGGGCCTCCATGTGGCTGGGCTGCTGGTGGGGATGCTTATGGTGGCTCTACATACACTCCATGGCTCCCTGCTCTCCAGGCATGGCACAGGGGGTTAATAGCTCCAATGGCTCTATTTTGGGGCAAATGGAGTGTTCCCAGAATAGGATTCTTTGTTGAATAATCTATTTTGGGAGGCAAGCCCCACTGGCGTTTATGTAAGCATTCTCTGTGTATGTCTGGGGGTGTGGATGTGTGCGCAAGTGATTTCTTGTTACTAATTATAAGCAGCTTCTTTTGGGAGTCAGAGAAGTGGAGGTGTATGTGTACAAGGGTGTGATGTCTCCCTCCTTCTGTGAAGAGTATTGTGTGCCTTGGGCAGTTACCATGCACATCGTACTAGGAGAATGAGTGTGGTACCTTAGGACCACAGACAGATAGTGCGGTGTGCACCCTTTTCTGGAATATTTGGCTGTGGTGATATGTCCATCTGTCATCATTTTGGTGTCCTGAAGCACAGGGACAGGTGGATATTATGGCCTTCAGTCTACAATCTGGGATCAGACGGCCTCCAAAAACTGGGACCTGAGTTGTTCTAAGGCCAGGCAGCTAGCTCCAACCTAGAACAGACTTAGCTTCCCACTCTGCAGCTTGGCACACACTCACTGGATCCCCCACACCTCCCTGCAGGCCACACCCACATATGTCGAAGCCAGAGAGAAACCAAAGACCGTCCAGCATGGTCAGTGAGACATCCACGGCTGGGACCACGTCCACCCTGGAGGCCAAGCCTGGACCCAAGGTGAGCTCCTGGTCACGGGTTCTTCCTTTCCTTTCTGTATTTTTCCAAGCCCCTTTATAATCAGGAGTCCATTAGATTATCATTAGTTGTGTGGTATGGACCCATAAGAAATCCTCCCCCAGGTACAGAGCAAGAAATGAAGGCCGAGAGAGGTGGTGGCCTCTTTCCAAGGAAACAGGAGGTTGCCGACAGGCCAGGACTGACATCTGGTTCTTGAATGCATTCGTCACTGTTGTGGAGTGTGCTCAGAAAGCAACACTTGTGTTCACATGTGCATGGTGTTAGGTCCCGGCGACTTTCAGTGACAGACAGGCCTGAGGAAAGGAAATGCCCACAAGTTTCTATGCTCAAAGTATAGGATCACTGACCTAGACAGGTGAACCAGATTGGGAGCCAAGTATTCGAAGCTGACAAAGTCAAGGAGTGAAAGGTGGGTTCATTCCAGGACGCCATAGCAGCAGCTCTTAACTTAATGGAAAATCCTTTAACGTCTCTGTGGGAACCAGTCGGGAAGTTCGCTGTGTCTGGGGCTTGCCATCTGACTGGGAGGGGTGCTGTGGCCAGCAGCATGCACTGACAGGGGAGTGCCACCGCTTAGAGAATGGCAGAGACCACCAACGGCCCTTCTAAGATACAAGCATGTGTGTGCCCCTCCAAGTCCCTGCCACTAGAACTGAGGTCTGCTCTTCCTAGATCATCAAGTCCAGCAGTAAAGTGCACAGCTTCGGGAAGAGGGACCAGGCCATTCGGAGGAACCTTAATGTTCCGGTGGTGGTGAGGGGCTGGCTCCACAAGCAGGTGAGGAGGCTGACGTGGGTGTGAGGTGGAAGAGTGGGTCTTGCTTGCTTCTCCCTCAGCCTAGGGAGGCTGTGGACAGTTAGAGACATTTCCTGTTCTAGAATTTTTTTGCGGCAGGCGAGTTCTGCCCTCTGTGCTCAATAACCTGTTTTTTTGTTTTTTTGTTTTTTTGTTTTGTTTTTTTTTTATGAGTGAGCTGTTGGCTCAAGGGTTGCAGTGTCTCTCCCCAGACCCACTTTACCACTTCCATCCCTGGTGCTCTGGGTGGCCAAGGGCTGGCCAGTGGGGGTGTGGGGTGACGATGGAGATGAAGCAGAGGCGCCTGCAGATTGACACCCAGGCTACAGTGTAAGTGGATGAGTCAGCCAGAATCCAGCTTCATGTTAGCCCTCTGCCCATCTGTCTTCCTGGTGCTAGTACCTTTGTTGTTGTTCAGCTACAAATGCTACCTTTTCCTTGCCTGGGATGCATGGCTGGCTCCCAAGCATGTGGAAGTCTAGATTTGCCAAATTCATTAACACCCCCATACACACACCCTCCAGCCACTTTCCCCAGGTCTTAGTAATAAGGAACCATCACTCCTCTCTCGGGCGCTCAGGGAAGAGACTCAGGATGCCATAGTAGCAGCTCTTAATGTTAATAGAATGTGCTCCAGCACCATCACCTGCCCCTTCTTTCCCCACCTCTGTTTAGCTGGGAGCCCCAGCATCCGTCTCCTCCTTTCTGCTACCCGCCCTCACTCTGTGCTTTGTCTTTGGTCTTCAGCCACCTCTGAGCTCCCAAGTCCAGAACCAGTCTCTTGGTCCCTCCTTTTTCTCCTGTTATTCCCTTACTCTTTGCTTCCCATGTTTTGAGGGCTCACACAGCAAGTGTGAGGAGGTAAATAAGAAGGTGCCTGCCCCGAGGAACTCCTCATCTGCAGAGGGAAACATCACACTGTCACCCGTCCCTAATCTGTTTGTTACCCACCAGCATCCACAAAAACCAATCAAACGCCCAGAGCAATGGCACCTATTTGACCGAAGCAGTTGTGAGAAAGTCTTGCGTTGTGTGATGTGTAGGAGGGGTTCCTGAGCATTCTACACTGTGTGTGGGAGAGGGGTTCCAAAGACCCTTCCCATAGAAGGGGAGCCCCAGAGACTCCTTCATCTGCCTCTGGTCTTATGTCTCCTCTCACACTCCCATCTTGTCTCTTTTCTTACATTTCTGTCTTCATCTGAGTAATTATCCTACCTGACTTGCCCTGTTAAATAAAGGACACTGGTTGGAAATGTGGCAGGAGAAAGGCCTGTAAAGTAAATCATTCTCCCACCTCCTGACCCTCTTGCTGCTCCCCAGCCATACGGGTCAGAGCATTGCAGACCTATAGCACAGGGTAGACTGTGTTCAGGAAAGCCGAGGAAGCTTTCCTGGGAACCAGCATTTGAACCATGTACGGAGAATGGATCAAGGCCTCCCAGTAAGAGGGAGGCAAATGCTATGGAGATTGCAGAAATCATCTGGCCAGTCTGCAGTCCTTGGAACTGACCATCAGATGACAACATTGACTTAATTTGGTTTTGGTACTTTAGTGTGTATTGGTGGAAGGGATATGTGGGGGTTGGCAGACAAGCCTCATGTTGTATTCAGGGTTAGAAACTGTTCTTTTGTTTTGACTCAAGCCTGTCAAAACTTCTGAATAGGGAAAGACTATTTTTTATGTGTGTGAGTATTTTGCTTGCATGTATGGATGCACCAGGCACTGCTCATGCCTGGTGGGCATAGAAGCCAGAAGAGGGTATTTCATCCCCTGAAACTGGAGTTAACAGTTGTGAGCTGCCATGTGGTTCTGAGGACTGAACTCAGTTCCCCTGCAAGAGCAGCAAATGCTCTTAACCACTAAGCCATCTCTCCAGCCCCGAGGAAAGATGGTTTAACAGCTAAACCCAACTCTGAGATTCTCCTAGGCCTTGGAGAAAACTGGTCTATAAAATTACTATTTTCCTTGTGACCAAGTCTTTTTGTTTAGTTTGGTTTTGGACTTTGTTTTGAGGAAATTTGATGGCAAAGAGAATTCAGATCTTTACTTTGAATGGAAAGAAAACAACAAAATCAGTCCTTTAGTAGAGAACAGAATTGGTTAGCTGAGAGCTTTATCTCAATTACCCAACATATGACTATTCAATACTATGTAAATTCACTTTTTAATCAACATGAATGAAGATATTTTATAGCCTAGATCCTAAAACAAAAACAAAACACATTTTAGTAAGAACTTATTATTCATAGGTAACTTCTGTTTTTGAATTTTCCTTTCTAGAAGAAAATGAGTTATAATAACTTGTTTCTAGGAGACCAGAAAACCTTACTTCCTGTGATTAACCATCAGTGAGTCTAAGATTAATATCTATTCAAAGAGTAGCTATTCAATAACATATTCATAGAAAAAGGGAGGGACTATAAACCATCAGTTAATCTGAGTTTAACGTCCTATTCCAAGAGTAGATATTCAGTAAGGTCTCATTGGTTTATTGAGCAGCAGAGGGTCAGAGATGTAGTTCAGTTGGTAGAGAGCACAGACTGGATCACAGGACCACATAAACTGACAAGGGTGGCACACTTGTAATCCCAGCACTCGGGAGGTGGAAGCTAAAGATTAGAAAGATGGGCAAGGCCATCCTGGGCTACATAGTGAGTTTAAAGCCAGCCTGGACTTCATCTTCACTATCCACATGAGACCATCTCATTAAGGACAGATAGATAGATAGATAGATAGATAGATAGATAGATAGATAGATAGATAGATAAGTAGAGAGACAGACAGACAGATGAGAGAAAAATAAAAGGGGCATGGTAGCACATGCCTTTAACCCAAGCACTAGGGAGTAGAGGCAGGCAGATATCCAAGTTTGGGGCCAACGTGGTCTACAGAGAGAGTTCTAGGACAGCCAGGGTTACATAAAGAAACTCTGTCTCAAAAACAACAACAAAATAAAAAATAAAAAGAAAGAGAAGCTCTGAGAAATTGGTTCATTGAGTAAGAGCATGCACTGCTCTTGCAGAGTTCTTAGCACTCATATCAGTGACTCTCCATGGCCTGTAACTCTAGCTCCAGGGGATCTAATACTCTCTGACCCCTATGGACAGACAGACAGACAGACACACACACACACACACTTACATCTTTAGATTTAGTTTGAATGTATGGGATCTTTCCTGCATGTATCACTGTGCGCCATGCGCATGCCTGGTTGCTGGTGTCAGATTCCCTAGGACTCCAATTACAGGAGGTTGTGAGTTTCCATGTGGGGTCTAGAAATTGAGCTTCAGTCCTCTGGAAGAGCAATTAGTGCTCTTAACTGCCGAGCCATCTCTCTAGCCCCCCCAAATAAATATTAAAGATAAAAATGTAAAGAAAGAGTGGCTGTGGGCATTGGCTCCGGCACTGGCTTCAGGTGAGTGGTGAGGTGGGATGTTGTGGGCCACCCTGACTGATTCTCTCTGCTTTGCAGGACAGCTCCGGGATGAGGCTGTGGAAAAGACGCTGGTTTGTGCTGGCCGATTACTGCTTGTTTTATTATAAAGGTGAGCTGCAGCCTCCGATCACCAAGGACCCCTTGTACTAGAGAGGATGTTTACAGAACACAGATGGGCGCTTTCTCAAATCTAGTCATTAGAACAGTGGCCTGAGTTTCTTAGCCCCTTACCCTGCAAGAGCGTTCACTGATACGTATGGTTGGTGGTTTCAGCTTTACCAGGCCAGTTCACAGGAGTTCAAATTGTTGAATTCAAGTAAGTAGGATTCAGTTACAGTCTCAAGACCCAGAGTCACATGGGCTTTTGCCCCATTTGGATGTAGGTTACCTTGGAGGTCCCCAGAGATCTGGGAAGCAGGGGAAATCACCCTGCCCTCTGGGTGTCTCTCCTGTGCCACTGGACAGGACACTCGAGTGGAATTGCCCATTTGAGCATACATAAAGTCTGGGATTGAGCAGGGTGGAATCGCCTATGGAAGAGGAAGACAAGCATAGATTCTGCTGAGTGCAATAAGGACACTGAAGTCCATAGGGTCTTCAAGGGAAATGGTAAAGGGTCATTTGGGAATTCTGAGAAGACCTTGGATTTGCGTTTGGCTTCTAAGGATGGGTAGTGCTTTGCCAGTGTGGGAGGAGACAGACGTTACAAGGAGACAAGTTACACTTGAGGAAAGTGCTAGATGCAGAAGCGAGGTGGGTAGGGACCAGATGCAAGGGCTGTCACAGAAGGGTGGGGACACTGGGCTTAGGGTTGTGTCTGGTGGAGATGAACCGAGTATGAGTTCAAGGGCCAACTCTGTCACTCTGCAGTGAGGGAAGATGTTCCACAGCACATGACATGCTGCCCGTTCACTGGCATGGTGAGCTGAGAGTGTCCACATGCCTGCCTCTGCCCTTGGGAAAATTGCCCTTTCGGCCTCACTTCTGTGGTCCTGCCCCCTTAGCGCCGAGGTGCTGGTAAGCATTTGGTGCAAGGAAAGGTGCTTGTGCAGTCTAGGTAGACAGGCTGGATAGGATTCCTAGAACGGTGTTGTGATGTGCTTTTCCATCCAAAGACAGCCGAGAGGAAGCTGTTCTCGGGAGTATCCCTCTGCCCAGCTACGTCATCTCCCCAGTGACCCCAGAGGATCGAATAAGCCGCAAGTATTCCTTTAAGGTATTCTTCTCCCATCTCAAACAATGTTCTCAGAAACACCTTTATGATGCAGCTGCTTTTGTAGACAGGAAAAGGAAGTTAGGAAGCAAGAAGGATTCAGACACAGACTAACAAGGTGTAAATGACAGAACAGACTCATGGCTGGGTTTGGTGGGCCCACACCTTTAATCCTTGTATCCAGGAGCCAGAGGCGGGCAGATCTCTCTCTGTAAGTCAAGCCAGCTTGGTCTGATCTAAGTAGCAAGCCTAGCCTAGCTAGAACTACATAGTGAAACACTATCTTCATTAAAAATTTTTTTTAAAGCTCGTCACCCCAGCCACTCTTCTATTCTGTAGCTCAGGAGCTGCTCTGAAACAATTAGGTTTGTTCAGTGGCTTCTAGAATTATCTTTAGTGGCTGAGTCTTTTTCAAGAAGCCTCCCCTTTGTGGGTATAGTGATTTTTCTGTTGCTGTGGTAGACACCATGACCAAAAGCAATGTATGGAATAAAGGGATTATTTTGGATTATGTTCCAGAGGGATGAATTCGTCATGGCAGGGAGGTGTGACAGGCAGGGCAGTGGGAACAGGAAGCCGAGAGTTCACATTTTAAACTATAATCGCAAACCAGAGCTTGAGCTTTTAGTCTCAGAGCCCACCCCAGTAGCACACTTCCTCCAGCAAGGGGGCACCATCTTAGCCTCATCAGACAGGACCGATTTGGAGCTGGATGTTTTTCATTCAAACTGTCACACTGGGGTTGGGTATCATTGGAGAAAAATGACTAGGGACCAGAAGAGACAGCCTTTGGAGTGGCATCGTGGGAGTTTGTCAAGGCTGTGTGCAGTTCATCTTCACACTGTGTTTCGGGGTGTGAGAGAGATGCTGAGAAAGTGTCTTTTTGTGGTCTCTCTCCTCCTTTCTGTACTTCAGCCAGTGGTCTTTCCAAGGTCTGATCTTGCTTGGCCCAGTTTGGCTCCCTCTTTAACAGAACATAAATCCGCAATGTGGCCGGCAAGGCCCTGAGGACCCTGCCCTGGCAGCCTCATAGCCTCACCACGTGCCTCCCTCCCCTTTGCTCTCTTGTGCCAGCCATGCTGGCTGCATCTGTGAGCATGTACACCAAGTGCTTGTGCTTCTCGGAGGCTGAGTGTCTTGTCTTCCTATCCAGGAGTTGTCTGAATGTCCATCTCAGATGATTCTGGGTCACACTCTTTCACAACCTCCCAGACTATGTGAGTGTGTGTGTGTGTGTGTGTGTGTGTGTGTGTTGTAGAGTATTTTGTGTGTGTATAATGTAGTACGGTGTGTATGTGTATAGTGTGTATGTAGTATAGTGTAGTGTTTTGTGTGTGTAATGTGCTGTGGTGTGTGTGTGTGTATAGTGTAATGTGTAGCATGTGTTTATGTAGTGTAGTGTTTTATGTGGTATGGTGTATGTGTAGTATAATGTGTGTTTGTGTAGTGTGTGTATAGTGCTTTTGTGTGTATGTAGTGTGGTATGGTGTGTGTGTGTAGTATAAGGTGTGTTTGTATTGTGTGTGTGTGTGTGTGTGTGTGTGTGTGTGCGTGTGGTGGCTGCACTAAGTCTGTATGTACAATTCAGAACCATAGGTGTCTTCCTTTCTCAGTGTTCCTTATTGCCTTGACACAGAGTCTCTCACTGAACCAGAAGCTCACCATTTTGGTTAGGGTACTGTTTAGCGAGCTCTGGGGATCCACCTGTGTCTGTGTCCCAGTGCCTGACACTGGGGTTATAAATACACACAGGCACACCTGGCTTTCTGTAGGTCCTGGGGATCCAGACTCAGGTCCTGATGCTCCCAGAGCAAGTGTCATTACCCATGGAGCTGCAGCCGCTAACCTCTTGGCAGCAATTGTTACATCGCAGTGCCCATCCACTGGCGTTTTCTTAGAAGTGGTCGTGAGTGGTTTCAGCCTTGTAAAAGGCTGTCCTCTGCCTTCTAGTGTGGTGCTTCTTGCCACGTTTGTGTAGTATACTATACACACCAGCACTCCGTAGATGGTGAACTATTACTCAGGGAATGCATCTGAGAATGTGTCGGTCAGTTGGTGGCCTTTGGATGTGCCTTCATTACCCACAAAGGTTCTTGCTGTCCTGAAATGTGATCTTGGGGTTTGAGGGGAGAGGAGCTGGGCTTCCTTCTTCATGTCCTTTTAGCACAGCTATCTTCTAGAGCAGCATGGTTTGGAGGTCGACGCCCTCTTACTCTCATCCCAGTTTCCTTTGGGTGCAGTCATGTAAATTAGGGCTGTGCTAGCTGAGGAGCACAGAGCAGAGAGGAAGGGATCCGCTCCCAGGCTTCTCACAGGGCCATGAACTTTTGTACATTGTACATAGCATTCTGGGTTTAGGTCACTGGGCCAGGTGACAGAGGAACTTGTGTCTTTCTTACCTTCACAGTCAGAGCATCCGAGTGCCTCAGCACAGGCAGAGTGAAGCTGGACACCTGGTCCTCGGGTGAGCAGCTGGGCACAAGCCTGCTGTCACATGACGAGAGAACAAGGTCCCGTGTGCTTGTGCATGACTCCTGTGGCAGCCGCAACTTGCCATGTCCCATTTGCTGGCAGGCTGGAGAACTGTATTTGCATGCCGGAAGAGTGCCCTAGGCTGACAAGGCTGCCCCTGAGGGTGCTTGTAGCTCAGCGACTTGCTCTTTCAAAAGACTGCACTGGAGACCCCCCTGCATTTGCGACTGGTGGGCAAGAGATTTCCTCAGAATGCTCTGTGGTGGGCAGAGAAGGAAGGGAAGACATGCAGAGATCTTGGGCCTCATGATCCAGGGGAACCTGTCTTAAGGATTTCTGCTGGTGTGTGGTAAAGTCTGCATGAGTCTCTTCTTGGCTTTACTGCCATAGCTCCTGCTTGCCGAAGCAGAGGGGACCAAAAGGACACCCAAGACATTCAAAATGGGGATAGGTTTCTCTGCCACTGTGGGGACCTTGACTGTAGGCCAAGTTTGGGTAGTGTCTCTGGGCACTGGGCTGGGTAGACTCAGATGTATTAATGGGAGAAACAGGCCCGTAGTTAGTATGCATTGTGGGCTGGGATGTCCAGTGTGGGGAGGAGTAAATGCCAGAGGCTCGTCTGAGAGCTTTTGTTCATCCGTATTGAAGGCATGCCACTCAACAGTTTAGAACTGTTTTCTCTGGCTGCTCGCTGCTGTGGCCTGCCTTTTATTCTAGGTCCACATTATCGAGTTAAATCTCAGCTTTCCATGAGACCATGAGCTTTACACAGAGAACCTTGGACTGGGAGTCAGACTAGGGTTAAAACTCTTCACTCACATTCAAGTATTCAACAAATAGTAAGCACATGTCTATGCTGGGCACTGTGCCTGCTCTTCCTGGGTACGGAGTGGGGAACAAAATCGGAAAGGCTCCTTTCTCATTTAGTTTGTAAAATGAGCAGTGTCCAGGAACGGTAATCACTCTCAGTGTCCAGGGGTGGTAATCGCCCTCAGTGTCCAGGGACGGTAATCATCCTCAGAACCTATTCCCAGATGGGGTGTGTGGGAGAGTTACTGAACCTCTCAGATCCATTTGCCTCATCTGCAAACCAGGCCTGTGCCTATCTCTCCAGGCTGCCGAGATTACAGAGACTAAAACAGTGGCCACACCCAGGGGCCACAGAGTGGGTACTTTAACAGTCTTCCCTTTTCTATACCATCTTCCTGTGCAGAGTGGGTGAGGTTTTCACTGTGAGGTTAAGGGGCAGCCCCTTAGCCGGGCATGGTGGCGCACGCCTTTAATCCCAGCACTTGGGAGGCAGAGGCAGGCGGATTTCTGAGTTCGAGGCCAGCCTGGTCTACAGAGTGAGTTCCAGGACGGCCAGGGCTACACAGAGAAACACTGTCTCAAATCCCTCCCCCCTCCCCCCCCCAAAAAAAAGAGGCAGATCCTTGTCTCCTTGGGCAAAGGATTCTTTTTTTTTTTTTTTTCTTTAAAGATTTATTTATTTATTTTATGCACATGAGTACACTGTAGGTGTACAGATGGTTGTGAGCCTTCACGTGGTTGTGGGAATGGAATTTAGGACTTCCGCTCTCTCTGGTCAACCCCACTCACTCTGGTCAACTCTGCTCCATCAGTCCCTGCTCGCTCTGGCCCAAAGATTTATTATTATAAATAAGTACACTGTAGCTGTCTTCAGACACACCAGAAGAAGGCATCAGATCTCATTACGGGTGGTTGTGAACCACCATGTGGTTGCTGGGATTTGAACTCAGGACCTTCGGAAAAGCAGTCAGTGCGTTACCCGCTGAGCCATCTCTCCAGCCCCCCGGGCAGAGGACTCTGATGGGGATCATCCAAGGTGCTAACCAGGTGCCTTTTTCTAGGCGTCCCAGAATTCCCAGTTAATGTCGATCAGCTATGCCTAGTTCTGTGGTGTTTTCTGAAAAGACAATAGCTGATTCTTTAGGTAGCTGAAGCACAGCAGACTGAGCCATATCGGTCTCTGGGTCTGGCAGTAGTGAGAAAGGAACATCTAGGTTGTGATGTGGAGACAAAGCGACCGACACTGGGGCTTCATCTGGAAGCGGGAAGACAGCCAGGGCACTCCTTATTCTTGTTCCCATAGAGAATGTGTGCTAACCTGCCTGTCCTCACACTCACAGGCTGTGCATACGGGGATGAGGGCCCTCATCTACAGCATCACCACAGCGGGCTCTCAGGTGGAGCACTCAGGCATGAGGACCTACTACTTCAGTGCCGACACCCTGGAGGACATGAACGCCTGGGTCAGGGCCATGAACCAGGCTGCACAGGTGCTGTCTCGCTCATCACTGAAGAGGTCAGTCCTGGGGGGGGGGGGGGGAATCTCCAGGGCAGAAGGCAAAGAAATGCCCTAGGGCTACAGTTCCAACCTTCATGCTGTGTTCAGGATGGTCAGCTCTCTCAAGTCTGTAATGGACCAAGTGCTCTAGGAGGAGAATGTGCAAATGCTAACACATTACACTCACTGGGCTGTAAGCTCTTCTAGACAGCATCTAAGGGTCATAGCTGCCGTGGAACCACACACACACAGCTTTTCTTATTTTCGGTAGAATGGGTAGAGATATTCCAAATCACATGTCAGGTAAATTGATATCCTTTAAAATAACTTCTATTCATGGAATAGATGAATAAGTTATGTTAGGTTTCTTTCTTACCTTTAAATTTTTATTATATTTTACTTATGTATTTGTGTGTGTGTGTGTGTGTGAGAGAGAGAGAGAGAGAATACTTATGCCGTGGCACTACTGTGGAGATCAGAGGACAACTTTCAGAAGCTGTTTTCTTCTTGCATGAAGTAGGTCCCAGGAATTGAACTCAGGTTGTCAAGACTGGTAGCAAACTGGACCATCTCACTGGCTTTCTTGCTGTTTTAAAACATGAACAAGAAGATCTACATTATTTAATACCAGTAGACATAGATCACTCTATCATTCTGTGTTCTGCTATAACAGAATACCAAAGTGTGGGTAATATATAAAGAAAAAAGGTTTAATCACCTCACAGTTTGGGAGGCAGAAGTCTAAATAGCATGGTTTGGAATCTACCATGGGCATACACACACACACACACTACTTGGACTGTATCAAAGGCAAGTGAAACAATAATGGGGGCTCCTGCAAGAGGGACACTGGTAACAGTTACTTTTGTTGCAGCATCTGCACTGACCTAATTGCCTCGACCCAGCACTAAGCCCCATCTTACTCCATTACACTCGAACCAGACTTCTGACTCGTTAACTTATGGAATGAAAACCTCATCCAAACCCTGGTGACTGTTTAATTGGCCACTGGTGTGGCATCCACGGGGTGTTGTCTACCATGTGGCTGTGCTGGGTATGCAAAGATTTGGCCAGCTCAAGCTTGTTCTCTAATGCTGTTGCTATAAATAGTCCTATATCAAAACCCCTCCACCAGCTCCTCACACGTGAGGTTTTCAGATTGACCCCATTTATTTTGTGTAACCCCATCAAATTGTCCCTTAAGCAACATGGTGTGTTCCACTTGTGAGTGTTGGCTCATAGGTCTTCACTGTTAGTCGGTCTTACCAATCTTTGGCGTTTTTTGATCTGCTGTGTAAACAGGTTATCTTTTTCTTTTTTCTTTTCTTTTTTTTTTTAACATAGCATCTTACTTTGTAACCCAGGCTGCTCTGAACTCACAGTAGTCCTCCCGCCTCAGCCTTTCAAGTGCAGAGATCATAGGCAAGAACCACTGGACTGAACAGTATCACTTGGGTCCCCAGAAGTGAATAAAGACCAGCAGAGAATGCTAAAGGCAGGAGACCGTGTGACTGCTGTGCCATGTGCTCAGGACGTGTGAGGATTACCTCACTAGCTGAGATTGGGATCGCGCTAGTCCTCCCTGAAGAATCCAGCTGACTATCAGTTTTAGAAGGGATTCTTACCTTTGAAGATCTTAAACTTTTTCTTGGAAAATTATCCTAACTCCTAACTCTTAAGATTCCATCATCTTTGCTCAAGGTTCCTTCCCTTTCAAAAACTGGAAAAACTCTTGCCTTCTAATTGGGAGTGAGTGAACACCAGCAGCCATCCCCCAGGCTGGCTGATGCACCCTCCACATTCTCCTGTAGCATTATCTTTTTTTACTTTTATTTTGTGTGTATGACGTGTTGCCTATGTGTATGCCTGTGAGTGCCTGGTGAGAGATGGGCCTTGTCAAGTTCCTGGCGCACAGTGGGACTTTGCGTGTGTGGCATTGGTAGCATCAGCCTTAAAAACATATATGACCCTGGCCGAGACCCTGTGAAGTTTTCAAGCCATCAAATGTCCCAGGGGAGCTTGTCCTTTGCTGCTCCTATGCAAGCGGCAGGGACATTGTTGAACATATTTTGTGACTCATGGGGAGAGCAGCTGAAGGTAGAGCGTCCTTAACCCAGGCAGGTCCTCTGTTGCTAATTCTGGTAAAGCGAGCCAGTTAAAGGGCTGTGGGGTGAGAGATTTCCCCTGGGACGAGGTGTGGGGGATTGCCCCCATTTAACTCAGCTCTGGAAAGAAGGAAGTGACTACCATCCCCGCTGCTCTCACAGCCCCTCCCTCAATGCTGAGCCCTAACCAGAGTGAAAGAAGCTGCTTGCCTTCCAGGGCCTCAGCTCTTCAGTCTTTCATGCAGAGTTCTATATAGATGGTGCCCAAGATGGGCCCCCGCCGTGAGCTTACCTACCTCAGAGACTGGGGATCAGCGCTCAGTACCCCAGCAGCAGCCCATCTAGGAAGGGTTTGTGCTGTCTTAGCTCTAACACCTATGCTCCGTGGCCAGCCCTCTGAAGGACAGTCATCCAAGTGAAGGCATACTTAACCCGTTGTGCTAAATTGATTCGTGAAGATTTCTTTTGTGACAGGTCTTCTGATTTGAGAAGTCATATGGTAAATTGCTGGGAATATAGGGAGACAGGAGAAAATGGTTTTGTTTGTTTGTTTTTGTTTTGTTTTAAGGCCCCTAATTTAGTAAATTGTTAAATGTTGAAGTCAGGTAGGGCTATGGAGCAGAAAGCGCTGCTTTTCCTACCTGCAGCTACCGACTGAACATTTTGGCATAAAAGTGTCCCTTTAAGTCCTGGAAGCCACGGGGATAAGGAGCTTCATAACTCCAAAGTCTTAGGGGTAAGAAGAGTGGCAGGTAGCGAGCAGACACCGCTCTCTCAGCCATTCCCTAGATGTTTACTCTGCAGGATATTTTGGTATTAATCTGAATAGAAGTAATCATCTCCCTTCAAAATGATTTCCAGGAAGTATGTGCACATGTGGGAGGGCGCATCTTTCTTTACACACACACACTAAAACCCAGAGTTTACTCTTACAAAATTAGCTCTAAAAGAAGAGCAGACCAACGAACTCCATGGTTTTAGGGTTAAAAGTTCTGATGCATCCGTGATAGTGGGATGTTTGTCTGACTGCTTATCTTTATAGTGTGCATAATAAGAAGATGTATCCATCTGGGGACTGGAGACAAAGCTTATACAATGCTTGCTTGTCTGGAGGCATAAACCATGAGTTCAAGCACTACCATAGCATGAGACAGACCTGTCTTCCAGAACCTGGGAGGTAGAGGCAGGCCTTCCTCAGGGACAGAAAAGTTAGAGGATAGCCTGGGATTCATGAGACTCCTGTTTCTCCACGAGAGAGAGAAAGAGAGAGAGAGAGAGAGAGAGAGAGAGAGAGAGAGAGAGAGAGAAGGCAAGCAGGCTGCAGGTCTTTGGCTTTCCAAGCTGGAGCGAGCCTTGGTAGTGGAAGCACGTGACAGCACAGAACAACTGTGACTCCACCACGGGTGACCCAGAAGGCAGCTGGCCACTCAGGGTTTCTCTGTGCAGCCCTGGCTGTCCTGGAACTCACTCTGTAGACCAGGCTGGCCTCGAACTCAGAAATCCACCTGCCTCTGCCTCCCAAGTGCTGGGATTAAAGGCGTGCGACACCACGCCCACTTGGCTTCCTTTTCAAACAACCCCTCACACTGGGCAGCAGGAGCTCAAGTCAGAGTCCGAGGACTGACGGACTGGCCCTTTGCCTCCCCCCTGAACCAGGCCCTGAGACTTTGGAGCCATAGCAGAACAAGAAATAGTAAAGTCAGCAGCACCCAAACTGGGTGGACCCAAAGTGGGGAAGGGTGAGCCCAAATGAAGGCAGAAATGCTGTCAGACATGCAGTGGACCAAAGTATAGGTTTTGGATGTCTCTCAGATATGAGATACAAACCGGGTGTAGTGATGTAATCCTGTAAAGGCAAGATCAAGAGAGCAAGCCAGTCCTCAGTAACAGCAAATTCAAGGCCAGCCTGGACTCCTTGAGACCTTGTTTTAAAAGGAGACCTAGAGCTGGCAAGATGGCTCAGCAGGTGAAGCACTCCCCACTAAGGCTAACAACCTAAATTCTATCCCCAGGAGCTATGTGGTAAAAGGCTCTCCATTCTTACTGCAAGTTGTGCTCTCACCAGCACACATGTGCCATCATACCTCCGTACACTAAAACACATTCAAACACACACATAAAATAAGTAGGCAAATTTAAAAAAAAAAAATTGTAGAGAAGCCGGTGGCACATTCCTTTAATCCCAGCACTTGAGAGGCAGAGGCAGATGGATCTCTGAGTGAGTGAGTTCCAGGACTGCCAGGGCTACACAGAGAAGATAGACAGACAAACAGACAGATAGTAGAGAAGTACAGAGAAACTTTATTTCTGCATACCTTGGGATTTCTGTGGAGAAGGCATTTGAACATTGACAGTGGCAAGTGTGACTGCCTTGCTTGGGTCTGTGTGCCCACAGTTAGATCTGCACACAATAAGAAGTAGCCATTGTGTAGGAAATTACGTTTTCCTTGCTCCCTAGACTAGCTTTAATCTGCACTCCCCCTGGTGAGCTGAGGTTCTGGGTGGTCCTGGGGCTCTGATCATCATGGCTTAAATACAGGAGTGTTCTGCTGTGTGCTCCCAGATCAAAGCGCAAACAGCCCTGGCTAAACCATCATAAAGCCATGTATTGGAAGGGCAGGACCTTTTCCCGCTGGAACACAGCTAGGCTAATGCCCCATCTGAATTCCTGCTCATTTTCCCATCTGTGTTGGAGTGCCTTCTTCTGAGTCCAGTGAGCCACTGTTCTGTCCTGAGTGATGGGGCTGCTTGCAGAACTAGGTTAGGACCTGTCCTTAGGAGGCTTTCAGTGTGGCAGGCCTTGACAGAAGAACCCTGTCCAATGTCACAGAGCTCCTCCTCTACCCTCAGCTCACAGCTTTAGTTGTCACCAGTACCTCTTCTCAAACTGGCCGAGCTTGTGGGTGGCAGAAGTTAAAAGAGTGTGGCTCTGAAGCGGCCGTTTCAGTGTGGTGATGGTGTCAGGCTGCCGTCCCATTTACACTGAGGAGTGTGTCAGGAGCAGCTTTCTGGAAGAAGCAGTATTTAAGCCAGGTTCCGACAGCAGGAGAAAGGACTGAGCTTGGGTTAGGGGTGGGGGATGTTCAGAGATAAGTAGATAATGTTTCCGGGAAGTCTTGGCTGTGCTGTGGGCTGAATGTGCTGCTGCCATTACAGGGACATGGACAAGGTGGAGCGGCAGGCCGTGCCACAGGCCAACCACACTGACACCTGCCAAGAATGTGGCCACGTGGGACCTGGGCACTCAAGAGACTGTGTTCATCGAGGCCATGAGGACTCCTGTGGATTCAACAGGAGGGAGCAGGAGGAGGAGCGCTTCCGTGCTCAAAGGGACCCACTGGAGGGCAGGAGGGACAGGAGCAAGGCCAGGTCCCCATACTTGCCAGCTGAGGAGGATGCCTTGTTTGTCGATCTACCTGGTGGGCCCCGAGGCCAGCAAGCACAGCCACAGCGAGCCGAGAAGAACGGGGTGCCACCTTATGGCCTGGGAGAACAGAATGGGACCAGTGGGTACCAGCGGACTGCTCCTCCCAGGGCCAACCCAGAGAAACACAGCCAGAGGAAGACCGGCCTGGCCCAGGCAGAGCACTGGACAAAGGCTCAGAAGGGGGACGGCAGGAGGTTAGTCTGGTGCTGAATGCGGGGTGGGTGGGGTGTTGTCATTTCCCCAGTACCCGCTCAGCTAATTAACCACTCTACCTCTATGCGAATAACCTTAACGGCCCTCCAATGAAAGGTGATAGCTCTAATTTACAGACCAGAGAAATGGGCTTGGAGAAGGGAGGCAGCCTGCCTAGGACACACAGCTTAGTGGCAAGGCTAGAGTTTAGAGTGTGACCTGTGGTCACAGATGGCCAACAGTGTCGGGAGCTGATCGGCTTTGCACTGCTGTCCCTCTGTTTCCAAGGAGTCTCTGTAGACTCTTGAGAGCTCTGAGACCCAGGTGTCACCTCCCAGATGCCTGGAGGAGCCTGGGGAGGAGTCTGGGGAGGAGCCCAGGTACTGTGGACACTCATCTTGTCATTGGGTAGGGGTTCATTTGAAGAAAGACAATTTATGTGTATGGGTGTTTCCCCGCATGCATGTCTGAGTACCTTATATGTGGCTAGTGCCCATAGAGACCAAAAGAGGGCATTAGTTCCCCTAGAACTAGTTAGAAACAGTACCATGTGGATGGATGCTGGGAACTGAGCCTGAAGCCTCCTCTGCAAGAGCAGCAAGTGCTCTTCACAGCCAAGCCATCTCTCTAGACCCTTTCTTTCTTTTCTCTTTTTAGACTAGGTCTCACTCTGTAGCCTAGTTGGCCTAGAACTCACTGTGTAGACCAAACTGGCCTTGAACTCCACCTGCCTCTACCTCCCAAATACCATGATGAAAGACGTGCACACTCTACTCAGCCAGAGCTAGTTTCAGAGTTTAAATCTGAAGGCAGCGGACAGTAGAAATGAAGGAGCCACTGGAATGCCTGGCCCACAAGACCTTTTCATGGGACAAAGTCCTTGCCAAAAAGAAAAAAAATCAGACCACTGAGATTCTAACTTGTTGTTGATGAAATGTGACTCCATAAGGCTTTCTCCACTCACAGACCTCCCCTATTCCTCTACACAATGGCCTGCCCTGTGGGAGGCACAAAGGTGGCATGTGTCTGGGAGCTGAAGGGAGGGTGATCAGCATGGGGATGAGAGGCAGTGGCACTGAGGCTGATGGAAAGCAGAGTGCAAAGAAGATGCGCATTGGCCCTGGGGTTGTACCATGTCCTAAAAGGACTGCATCCCATGCTTCCAGATATTTGTCCTTAAAATTTATGTAGCTGGGTCTCATGGCACATGTCTGTAATCACTAGAGGGTGGCTGTAAGTTCCAGGCCAGTCTGTCACACACACACACACACACACACACACACACACACGCACACACGCGCACACACACACACATTCACGAATACACACACATACATACACACACACACACACTTACGAAAATACATTTAAGTATATGGTAATTTCCTATGGTAAGATGGGTCTGGCTCCTTAGTGAGGGAACTTGCTCCATTTTCCGTTTGAAATGCAGAGAAAGAAGTCAGCTATCTCTCCTTTGTGTGTTGTAAGACTGTGCCGGCCTCCTCACTGGACAGAGCACACAGAGGCGTTGGAAGGAAGTCACATAGGGAACTACTTCTCACTTATCCCCATATTTGAGATGTATCTAGATTGCGTCTCCTGTCATTTAACGCTGTTGGGATGGGGTGAGCAAGTCTTACATACCAGTCCTTAGAGTCCTCACCTTCCACCTCCACCTGCACCCAGTGTTTAAAGTAAAGTGTACTTATAAAATGAAAAGGTGGGTGGGGCCAGGGATTAAAAGCAGTCCAGAGGGAACACAATAGGAAATGAAAGGCTTGCCTGATTGATGTGGGAGGTGAGGGATTTCTGCAGAGACAGGAGCAGTCACAGAAGTCGACCTTACATGGCGAGACTGTTGCAGCCACTTTCTCAAGGTACCCTGTTTAACTTTGCTGGTTTTGGAACCACAGAGCAGGTGGTTCCTGATACCGGACTATGTAAGGCCAGGTTGGACAAATGTCTGTTGTCAAGACAGAGGCTGCCTCAGGAGCACCCACCTGCTCCCTCTCCCTCCCTCCACTAACATCTGAGGTCTCCCCAAATGGCAGACAGTGCCTAGGTGGGAAGCAGGGACTGAGGATAGCCTCGGGATTTGGGACACTGCTGAATAGTGGAATCGTGACCATCTAAACATGGTAGGCAGGTACTCTGCGTAGGCTGTAGAGGCAGATAGAAGGAGCAGCCCCATGTCTGCTGTCTGCTCCTGCCACCACCTCTGAGGATTTGGGCGCTGCCACCACATCAGAATGGGCTTTGGGAAAATGAATGAAAAATCTCTGCCACCTAGTGGCAAGCAGGCTCACCTACATGCTAGACAGGTTTGGGTTGAAGAGATCTTAAAATTACCTCAGCTGAATGAAAAGAAACTGTGAAAGGGAAGCTGCCATATTTGATGGCACCTATTTCTGTTCCTCACAATGGTTAGCAGAGGTGCTTATTATCCACGTTTTGCAGAGAGGCAAGTGAGGGTAGAACAGAAGAGATGGACCTGAGGTCAGACAGATATGAGTGATGTAATAGGATTGGAATAGCATTCTTCAACCTCTGGGGCTGTTTAACAGGGTGAATGTACTCTGCCCAGAGGCTATTCTTCATAGTTCTACTGGGCTGAAAGACCTACATTTTGAAACTATATTTTATATAGGGTCTTGATCCCAGACTGGCTTCTGGTCTGTTTATGCCACGCTGGGAGTTGAACCCAGGGCTTTTTGGGTACTAGACAAAGACTCTTACAACTGAGTTATATCTCTATCCTGTATTTCTAAGATAATTTTTTAAAAAGATTTATTTTATTTTATTTAATTTATGTGTTCCGTGTGTGTGTGTTCCTGCTGTCTGCTGAAGTCAGAAAAGAGAGTCAGAGCCCCTGGAAGCTACAGATAGTTGGAGTTACAGATGGTTGTGAGCCACCAAGTCAGTGCTGAGAATTGTACCCAGGTCCTTTGTAAGAGCAGCCAGTGCTAAGACATCTCTCCCCCTTTACTTTTAATGAAAAGTAATAATTGTGGGGGTAGAAAGATGCCACTTGGCATGAGTGTTTCTTGTGCAGTTCCACCCGTGTCAGGCAATCCCAGTGTTAGGGGACAGGCAGATGGATCTGGGTGCTCACTGGCTAGCTGCCTTAGGCAGACAAGAAGTTCTAGGCCAGGGAGAGACACTGTCTCAAGGGAAGGGGCAGGGAATGTTAGAGCAGGACCCTTGATGTCCTCTTCTGGCCTCCAGACACAAACATACATGGGTATGCCCACTCCAACACATGTGCATACACACACATACATAATCATACATCTGAAAAAGTAATAGTTATATATTGATGGAGCAGATGGGAAATTTTGGTATATGCATACATTGTGAAGCTGTTGAAACATTCATCACCTCACCCACATATCCTTATGTAATGTGGTAACAATAATCAGTCTATTCTTTGAGCAATTCTGAAGTATACGTTATTATTAGCCGTGGTCACCATGTTGTGTACAATGGCTCTCTGATACCTGCTCACGGGAAAGTTTGCACAGCTGACCAACGTCTTCTCCTGCTTCATTTCTGCCATCCCCAGCTCTACTCTTTGCTTCTCTGCATCCCACGTACGAGCGAGAACATGTGGTGTCTGGCTTAATTCAGGCGCCTGCCCTTTGAATAAAGCCTCAGGTATTGCTGCTGCCTCCACTGACCATATACTTGGACTTAGCATTGTCCCAGAGCAATGACTGACACACAGTGATTTTTGTTGTTGTTGTTGTTGTTGTTATAAGTTTGCTGTGTGAAGTTAATGAGACAAAATTAGGATTTGAACCCAGAGCCTATTCTCTTTACAAGGTCATACTACCTTCCTTTTTTCAGATTAGACTGAAAAAAGCAAATGACAAAAAAGAATTTGAGAGAGAGAGAGAGAGAGAGAGAGAGAGAGAGAGAGAGAGAGAGAGAGAGAGAACGCACTTGAGCAGGCACGTGGATGCCGCAATGCGCATGCACACATGCAGCATTCGGAGGACAACTTTTGGGAGTCTGCTCTCTCCCCAGCCACCATTGGCTCTGGGGATTTAGTTCAGATTATCTGCCTGCCTGTCAAGCACTCTTATGTACTAAGCCATCTCACTGGCCATAAACTGTAAAAAAAATTTTTGAATTTATGTTCTGAATGTTTTGCCTGAGTGTATGTCTATGCATTGCTGTGCATGCCTAGTGCCCGTGGGATTCAGAAGAGGGAGACAGATCTCCTGGAACTGGAGTTCCAGGTTGTTATGAGCCTTTTGTGGCTGCTGGGAATTGAACCTGGGCCCTCTGGAAAAGCAGCAAATCTCTGACTGCTGAGCCATCTCTTCAACCTCTAGTTTTTGTTTTTTGTTTTTTTTTTGTTTTTTTTTAAACAATATTTCCTGTATCCTAGAATGGCCCAGAACTTATTGCATGGCTGAGGATGAACCTGAACTACTACTACTACTACTTCTTCTTCTTCTTCTTCTTCTTCTTCTTCTTCTTCTTCTTCTTCTTCTTCTTCTTCTTCTTCTTCTTCTTCTTCTTCTTCTTCTTCTTCAAGATTTACTTATTTTTTTTTAAGTATATGAGTACACCATTGCTGTCTTCAGAAACACCAGAAGAGAACATCAGATCCCATTACAGATGGCTGTGAGCCACCATGTGGTTACTGAGAATTGAACTCGGGACCCCTGGAAGAGCAGTCTTGCTCTTAACTGCTGAGCCATCTCTCCAGCCCAATCCTGAACTTATCTTCCAACCTTATTGCTTTTATAGGTGGTATATGCCACCACACCTGTCCATGGAGGGAAGGGAAGCCATGTCAGGAAGGTGCATATCCTGCTAAGGACTGGCTCTCAGGATGCATTTTCCCTTACTCAGAACTCTAGATGAAGCATTAATACTACCTCACATACAGGTAGGGAAACTGAGGCTCAGAGCAGTCAGTAAGCCTCCTGCAGTCATATAACCAGTGTATGTAGAATTCAGATTCAAAACCTACCTTTTGCTTTTTGCAATGTGAGAAGTTACTGGGGTAAGGAGCTCCGTGGTGGACAACCAGTAAATATGCGGGATGCTCATGGTGTGTGTGTGTGGTGGGGGGTGAGGGTGCTCCTGCATCCCTGGCAGTCTAGGCTGCTGGTCTCAGCCCTGGAGGGAGCACTGAGAAAACAGTGGGACCTCGGGGGAGGTTGTAATCAGATGTTAGAGAGCCCTGACTGCCAGGCAAGGATTTCGAGGGTACTGAGGAGGTTTAGAGTACCCTGGAGTGATGAGATCATGTGACCACGTACAAGAAACACATCAGGAGGCTCTCAGAGTTCTCTGCAGGAGGGAAGGTACCAGTGTCAGGGTTAGAAGGGTAGCAGAGAGAAGACATCCCTCCCCACCCCCTCCAGCCATTTTCTTTGTGAGTTTTGAGGGTTGATGCTAGGTTCCTGGGCAGAAGGAGAGCCTTTCACCCCAGAAAACTCTGAGACGTTCCCAGACTAACACACATTGCTTGACATTGACAGCTGGTAAGAGAGGAGAGCCAGTTTAATCACACTGCACCAGGAATGATGGACACAAGAACCCTGTGGTGGTCCCAGCTCTCAGAGATAACTGGTTCTGGGTTCTTCTGCAGTGAGAAGCTCCAGGTGTCTGTATCAGTCGCTGTTTGGGGTCCTGATGTCTCACCCACAAGATGACCTTGTGAATTTCCTTAGCTGTGTTGCCTTGTATGATAGCCTGACATGTTCTTTGTCTTTCTCAGCTTGCCCTTAGACCAGACACTTCCTCGCCAGGGTCCCAGCCAGCCCCTGTCATTCCCAGAAAACTACCAGACTCTTCCCAAGAGCACTAGACATCTTTCTGGGAGCTCATCACCCCCTCCCCGGAACCTACCCAGTGACTACAAGTACGCACAGGACCGAGCCAGCCACCTGAAGATGTCCAGTGAAGAGCGCCGGGCACACAGAGACGGCACTGTGTGGCAGCTCTATGAGTGGCAGCAGAGGCAGCAGTTCCGTCACGGCAGCCCCACCGCACCCATAGGAGCTGGCTCTCCAGAGTTCACAGAGCAGGGCCGCAGCCGGAGCCTGCTGGAGGTGCCCCGCTCCATCTCTGTGCCTCCGTCTCCTTCTGACATCCCTCCTCCCGGGCCTCCGAGGCCCTTTCCACCCCGGCGGCCACATACACCAGCAGAAAGGGTCACAGTGAAGCCACCCGAGCAGAGGAGGAGTGTGGACATCTCTCTAGGGGGTTCTCCCAGGAAGGCACGGGGTCATGCTGCCAAGGTAAGGCCTGGGAACTTCTGCCAGGTGACTGGGGTCTTGCATCAAGAGACAGAGTCACTCGGTGGCTGCCTGGCAGCCTAAAAGTCAGGAAACAGTATAACAATCCAGCTGAGGTTGAACTCTCAGGGCCTTTCAGTTTGCTGAGCTGTGTGCCCAGTGAGAAAGGTGTCCATTTCGGACACCAGGCGCCTAGGGCTCAGAGATATGGAAGGATGCATGGTGGGCAGTCCTGGCAGTCAGTGGCTAAGGTCTCCTTGCCTGGCCTCAGTCTGGCTTCTTTCCTGTCACAGAACTCCTCTCACGTGGACCGGCGTTCCATGCCCTCCATGGGCTACATGACCCACACAGTGAGCGCTCCCAGCTTACATGGAAAATCGGTAAGCTGCCCCTCACTTCCCTGTCCAGGTGACCGACATGCTGTAGAATACAGGACCCTAGCCCATAGCATTCTCTCCCTCGGAGCCAAGCGTTCAATCCCTTCTGGGTGATGAGGAGACAGGCCCAGTGAGCACTCAGGCCTTGAAGCAGGCCCTCCAAAGACTTCGGATTTTGTCAGAAGTATATTCCAGCTCCCTGCTCTCTCCTTCGGCACCTCTCCTTTCTTCCCTGGCTTTCACTATGATTGGTTAACTCTCCCTTCAAAGCACTCATCCTTCTGGGTGAAGCTGAGCTGGTGGCTTCCAGTGCCCTATGCTGGTGGTGCCTCTGTTTGCCCTAATGACGGGGCCAATGCAACCATAGCCTGGCGGTGTCACGTCAGTGTGGTCCTGGCACTGGTGAAGAGTAGAGTTGCAGTGGTGTGCCCTGCAGTGGCTGACTCCCTCCCCATGTGTCTACACGCCCACAGCTGGAGGAGCTCTCGCTGCTGCTCACCCGGTTGCAGCGGCACCAGTCCAAGTTGGCCAGCGTGCGAAATTTCGCCGTGGGCCAGTTACTACACCACTACTTGACCTTTCCTGCCTGCCAGGTCAGCGTCGGTGGGCCCTCCTGGGCCCCCGGCAGGGATGGCCTGCCTCCCATGTTTCCCCGTGCCGTGCTCTGGTCTGTCCTGCTGGCTGGCTATCTGCCTTCCCTTGCCTGTTCGCTTCTGGGTGCTACAGCTAGTGACTGTGGGCATGGTGGAGTGCCTACCCTCTGGTGCAGGGGAGGGGCTGCATGGGGTGGGACAGACCTGAATCTCGCTTCTCAGGCTGTGGAGAGTAGCGGGCTGCTTCGTGGTCGTCTTGTCTAAGAGCTGTGCCCTGTCAGCATTATTGCTCATTGAAGACATATGTGGGTCAGCCTGGAGGGAAATGTAGGGCACCTCTGCTTGCAGAACAGTCTTGTCCTGTCTAGCCCTGTGGGGACCTGATAGAGGTGGGATGGAACTATCATGGGACAAGAGGATCCTAAAGGAGCAGTAACTCACCAAGGACTGGCAGGCTGGGGCCAGAATCCCAGTACTGGGGTTAGTTTTAAATAGCATCAGGGCCTTGTGCTTGGTACCCAGATTTCCTTGAGATTGCCCAGGGGCTTGGCTTTCTTGTGTTCCTGGAGCAGCTAAGGGAAGTGGACTCTTGCCTGAAACGTTGTCCTTGGGTAGCAGTGGTTCATCCAAGTCAGCCTGGTCCCTCCGTGCAGCACAAAGCCAGGAAGAGGACGCAGGATTGCTGGGATGGTCACCTTCCTTCCCTGGTCCCTGACCTGAAGGACTCAGGAACTGTAGTTAGAAAGATGAGTGTAAGAAAGGACATGTTAATTGCCAGGCGTGATGGCGCACACCTTTAATCCCAGCACTCGGGAGGCAGAGGCAGGCGGATTTCTGAGTTCGAGGCCAGCCTGGTCTACAAAGTGAGTTCCAGGA
>NC_034590.1:85892385-85912650 GCF_900095145.1 Mus pahari | reverse complement strand
AAAAAAAAAAAGAGAAAGGAAGGAAGGAAGGAAGGAAGGAAGGAAGGAAGGAAGGAAGGACATGTTAAAAAGCAAACAAACAAACTAACAAAGTAAGTTGTGAGACTGAGTGGCTCAGTGGCTAAAGAGCTTGCATTGCACATGTAGCCCTGTAAAGGCTGGGTGGGTGTGGCCATCCTCCTGTGATTCCAACTCTAGAGCAAGCTGGCTAGTAAGACTAGTTAAGTGCATCTGTGAGCTCTGGGTAATAGAGCCCACCTTATAAATAAGGTGGAAGAGCAATGGAGTGCTTACACATGTGTTCCCTCACATGCAAAACCATGCATATATACATGTTTATCACATGCAGAGACACACAGCCAAAGGGAAAAGAAAAAAGTCCTAAGTCCTGAATTTGACTTATAGCATTCTCCAGCTGTCTTTTCTTGTCCTGTTCAAAGTGTGCAGGGACAGTGACTTGGGAAAGTGGGATGAGGAGGGAGGCAGTCCAGGGAAAGAAATAAGCTTATGTCAGCTGTAGCATCCCTTAAAGATAGGGCTTCCACGCCTAAGGCACGATATGAGCTTCTCATGTGTGTGTCGGTGACTGTCTCACACCAGAGCTGTGCACCTTCCCCATCCTTGGGTTCAGCTGGAGGCCTCAGTTCATTAAGAACATGGTATCTGGACCATTCTTCAGCTCTTGCAGCTCTTCTGCCTCAGCTTCTGTGATCTGCTGAACAGGAGTGTGATTTGTGGGGAGCCTTTTCCTCAATAATTACACACACTGAAGAGATTGATAGACCATCGAAGACACCACAAGCAAGTCTTACTCAGGAACTCCTATACTACCCCTGTCTTAGTCAGGGTTTCTATTCCTGCACAAACATCATGACCAAGGAGCAAGTTGGGGAGGAAAGGGTTTATTCGGCTTACATTTCCACATTGCTGTTGATCACCAAGGAAGTCAGGACTGGAACTCAAGCAGGTCAGGAAGCAGGAGCTGATACAGAGGCCATGGAGGGATGTTCTTTACTGGCTTGCTTCCACTGGCTTGCTCAGCTTGCTCTCTTATAGAACCCAGGACTACCAGCCCAGAGATGGCACCACCCACAAGGGGACCTCCCCCCTTAATCACTAATTGAGAAAATGCCTTACAGCTGGATCTCATGGAGGCATTTCCCCAACTGAAACTCCTTTCTCTGTGATAACTCCAGCCTGTGTCAAGTTGACACAAAACTAGCCAGTACAACCCCCTAATATGGCTGCTCTGACTTCTTACTGAACAAAAAGAGCAAAATTTCCAGGGAAACTTCCAGCAGCAGTTACTTATCCCTCTGGAGTCTAAAGTCATACCGGGTCTTCCTGGATCACCCAAGTCATTTCTCTCTACCTTTTCCAGTCATCCATCCACATCACTTGGGGTCTTGACACTTCATGCATGTGACAACACAAGCCAAAAGATTTGATGCCAACAATCGGAATAGCTGTGTCAATGGGATCCTAGCTTCGAGTGTGGCGAGTGCTGTTCCGGGCAGATCTTCTGGTTCTGCCTCAGGAGCCCGGCATCTGCCTCATTGCTCTTCTGCCCTAACCCTCTTGTCCTTCCCATCATACAGCAATGGGTGCAGGGATAAGCTGGCTTTCCTCACTGACCCACAAACTCTGCCATGCTGAAAGAGGGCTCTGAGTTGCAACAAGACATCTGTGCTTCCTCTGTGGCCTGGTGTGTTGATCTGCTGTGGTCCCGTGTCTCCAGTGTAATGTGAACGATCTGCTTTGGAAGACCCAGGTTATTTAAGCCATGGTGTTTGTAACTGTTCTGTTTTGTTTTTCCTCTCTGCTTCCTTGGAAGGCTGATGACACCTACCTCCAGCTGAAGAAGGACCTGGAGTATCTGGATCTGAAGGTGGGTGGTAGGACTAGAGAGATTGCTTAAGGGTTAGGAGTGCTTGCTGCTCTTGCAGAAGACCCAGGTCCAGTTCCCAGCACCCACCGATTCACCGATTAGTTCACTTACTAATCGGTTCCAGAGCATTTGATTCCCTTAGACCTCTATAGGCAGTTCAACGCATGTGAGGCACTTAAGTTCACACAGGCACATACATTACTCTTAAATAAAGGTAATACTTTAAGGATAGGTAGCATCAGGATTCCACTACCATGGACACTCATCTTTCTGCAAGTATTACTTACTGGAGCCCGACTCAAGTTCCAGGCCCTAAGTAAAAACTCTTGTCTGAATCAGGAAAAAGTCATTGTTTATGTTCTGACTCTTACGGAATTGCTTCTGAGCCCTGTTATGAGATCTCTGGCTTAGACAATGTGAGGGTCATGATTTGATCTGTTGCTTCCCTTGGTTTAGAGGTTCCTGGGAAATAGCCAGTGGCTTTGCCAGAGCCTCTGCTGCTGGCAGGGATGTGTTTGATTCATAGGGAGTTGGCTGGTGTATGTGAGGTATCCTATGGGTACTTGAAGCTCAAGCTCTGGCTTAGCCTTTACAACAGAGCTGAAAGGGTCCAAAGAAAGCTGCTTCTGGGTTGCCACAACCTACAAGCTCCCTCTGACCACAGCCCTCTTCATGCCTGAACTCTGGAACAGACTAGAGGAGTGTAACCTTAGTCAACCCAGGGAGGGAAGAAGGTCGTGGACCACGTTTATCTTCATTGCACCGTATACCTGGCTCAAGACATTTCTGATGCAGGGATTGTCTCCAGCCTGTGGGACTCAGCTGTAAATGCTAGAACCTAAGGCAGCATGTGGGGGTTCCCATGCTGACCTAGACCTTTGGTTAGATATCTCCTAGTTCATACATCTGTTAAGCACTTGCTGTATGCCCAGCTCTACAGAAGTCAAGGGCAGATGCAAAAGAAAAACTGAAGGCCCTAGTCTTAAGAAATTTCCAAATAGTATGGATTAGGGAGAGAAAATATCCCAAATGATAGTGTATACAGTGACCATGGAAACATCTGTTTGGCTCAGTTCTGAGCTGGAGTCATGAGAATTCCATGGGCTGTGAGAGAAAGGCTTCTAAGGCAGTGGGGAGCATGTGAGCAGAGCTTTGAACAATCATGGCTCTGAGCAGTTATGATGAAGTCGGTAGGGACAGAGTAAGCCAAAGAGAGCCGCAGCCATGAAGTGGTGAGATTAGAGCCGTGGAGTGAGGTGGAGTAAATCCTGCTGACTCCTGACTCTGTCATAGGCCTTTCAGGAAGGAAGAGAATGGAGGAGGAGAGATTGAGGCGCAAGACTTCCTGTTGTGCGACTCAGACAGAAGCCGAATAGCGACGGCCCATGTTCTGAGTTTCACTGTACCACATTAGCTTGCACTGTGGTCCCATAACGGGGTGAATTACCTTCTCAAGATCGCACCAGAGACAGAGATACATTTGCATCCAGCGCTCACTCACCCTAAAGCTCACATCCACCTTGCTACCTGCCTTACAGCACATGCCATTTATGCTGCCATGGTCCCTAAGGCAGTAAACTTTTGGGGGGAGCCAAGCTTGGGTTAGGGTGGCAGGGAATGGGTTTGATGGACCGGAGAGGCAAGTTGCTTCCTGGGGGTGCTTCCTTAGCTAGGAGCTATGTCACCCGAGGAGGTATTCTGGATGCTGACATTATCATGAGAACAGCTGGGCTTGTAGCCAGAATGTCCTGGTTGTGTATCTGCTCCTGTAATTTCTAAGCTCTTCTCAGGGAAGTAGTCCAGGAGTGAACCTTCCCTGCAGCTGGGGGAGGCTTGACTCTTGTCTACCCAAGAGAGAGAAGAGAGGTTATGTATGAAGTAATGATCAGAAAGGCCAGTGTGCTTGCATGGCTTCTGTCAGAGGGCAGGGACCTGGTCTGCCATGCACAGATCCGGAAGAGTGGCCCACTACAGGACACAGAGCCCAGGGTCAAGGGCCTACAGATGATTATGTTTACAGATGTTCAAAGTCTGCTAAATCTAAACGTGCCATTCCTATTTCCCGTGTCAGGGGTCGCAGTCCAGGAAGTTAGGCACATCTCTACTCTGCCTCCCTTGATATGCTGATGTCACCTTTGAACTCAGGTTCCCCTCTTCCCCTATGTTTTCTGTGGCTCTGAAGAGGATTAAGCCAAGCAGATGGCAGCTATAGGCAGACGGTTCAGTTGGTAGAAATGGTCTTCTGAAAGGGCTTTCTCTGTGGTGGTGAATGTCCTCTCACAGGGCCACACAGATTGGAACTCCAAAGTGGATCCCATGACATGCTGGGCAGGATGTCCTTGAAATGAGGGGGATGTAGATGCAGGTACTGTAGGTAGAGACAGCACGAGAAGAGATTCGCACACCCAGGAAAGTGGATGCACTTGAATGAGCGCAGAGGACCACCCCTCTACAACCATTCTCTCTCTATGGGATTGAACCTCCAGCCTCATGCAAGCACCCTACCTCTGAGGCATATTCAACTATGTCACCAAATCTCTTTTTACTTTTTGTTTTATGATTATTAATTAATAAATTAAATTCTCACGCTAGCATTGACCTTGCACCAGCCCCTCAAGTAGCTGGACTGTGCCGCCGCCAAAGTGTGGTGTGGGTGTGGGTGTGTGTGTGTGTGTTGGGTGTAGGTGGGTGTGGGTGTGCGCACATCGCATGGTTTGCTAGGGCCTGTGATTGCTGAGCAGGTGCTATGACACTGCTTTATCCCCAGCCCTAGAACGAGTTTCTCTAGAGAATACTTCCCCTGCCACATCTGATCTGCATTGTCCCTCACTCTGATGTGTCAACTTAGGGTCATCTATGTTATTGTCCCAAGAGCTAAGGATCCAGGGCCCATCACCCCTCTGGGTGTCCTGAGTTCACTGGTGGTGACTTCTCCCTAGCACCTTCCACAGTTCCTTTCCCTCAGATGAATATCCCTGCTTGGGGCCAGGAGATCAAATGCAGGCACCTTGCAGAAGATGCAGCTCTTAGCCAGTGTGTTTTGGAGAGTGCTTGCTCTCTTGGTGATGCCAGGGTAGAAAGGGCTGAGCCGTGGTGAAGCTTCTGTTCTGCCTGGCAGTGTCTGTCTGGTTGATTTGTGATTTAATTCTCACAATAACTGAGCAATAGGAGTTACTATCCCTATCCTATTAACCAAGAACCCATGTCTCAGGGAAGTCAAGGGAGTTCTGCAAAGTTCCATGGCTGGAACTGACTACAGCCCTGAGTTAGTCATCTGTGGGCTGTGTTTCCATCATGGAAATTCTAGTTCCCAGAACCTGAACTCCATTAACTGACTTAAAAGAATGGGCTGTTGTTGGGTCGCTGTCGTCCATAGCATTAAAAAAAAAAAAAAAGTTATCCTTTTAGATAGCATCTCAGAGTGTTACCCAAGCTGCTCTCAAATATCTGGGCTCAAGTGATGCTCCTGGGCTGTGGGTGTGTGCCTATACTCCCAACGTGGAGTTATTTTTATATAGCCGTGAAGTGCATCCAGGCGAGGCTGAGCAGGGTATATCTGTGGCTGCTCAAGTGATGCCTTTGTAGATACAGAAGGTTGCCTTCAACCCCAGGGAGTACCATTGTTGGCTCCACATCTGTAGCACCGTGAGTTCTCGCTAAGATCAGGGCTTGTCCGTTTGCAAAGCCAGCCTCTGGGGCAGAGTTTTTAGGTTGCAATCTGGGCCATCAGCTATTTCTAGAGCATCTAGGACCGTGATTTTAAAAATATAGATCTGAGTCAAGTATGACGATACACACCTGGGGTCACAGCTTCTTGGGGGACTCAGACAGGAGGATCATTTGAGCCTGTAAATTAGAGGCCAGCTCACAGAACATAATGACTTTCTCCCTTTAAAAAATTTTTTTAAAGCTGGGCATGGTGGCTTGTTCCTTGGGTCCTAGCCCTGAGAGGCAGAGGAGGGCGAATATTTGTGAGCTTGAGGCTGGCCTAGTCTCCATAGTGAGTTCCAGGACAACCAGCAAAGCTTCCTGCAGAGACTCTGTCACAAAGAACAAACAGATTTCAGAGCCTAGCATAATGCATGCCTTTAGACCCAGCACTCAGTAAGGCAGAGACAAAAGGATTGCTTCAAGTTCAAAGCCAGCTGGGCTACATAGTTCCAGGCCAGCCAAAGATAGAAACCCTGACTCAAAAATCAATCAATAAAAATAAATTTAAAAGCAGAGGTTAGAGGTGAAGCAGGTGTAGGTACTTGCTACCAAGCCTCGTGGCCTGAAACCAGGACCCATGAGGTGGAAGGGGAGAACAAGTCCACAAGTTGTCCTCTGACCGACACATGTACTATAGGATATACACACAGATGAATACGAAAATACCTTTCGTTGTTTTTTAAAATCTCTACTGAGTTAGCACTCTTGTATCCAGGATCCTCTGCTCAAGCCACGCTCAGGCGTGATTCTTGTACACACTAAAACTTGAGGTCAGCCATCCAGAGATTACTAAGCCCAGCCATGAACTAAAGCACTAGGGAATTTGGAAAATGCATGTCTTAGTTAGGGTTTCTATTTCTGTGAAGAGACACCATGACCATGGCAACTCTTATAAAGGAAAACATCTCGCTGGTGCTGGATTACAGTTCACAGGTTTAGTCCATTATCACAGCGAGAAGCAGGCAGGCGTGGTACTAGAGAAGGAGCTGAGAGTTCTACATCTTGAGCTACAGGCAGCAAGAAGTGGTTGCCACACTGGATGTGGCTTGAACGTCTGAGTTTTCAAAGCCTGCCCCCAGTGACCACTTCCTCCAACAAGGCCACACCTCCTAATAGTCACTGGGAGCCAATTTTATTCAAACCACTACAGTGTACATCAGTGCTCAAGTCTTGTGCTTAGAGATTCTGACTTGATCAAACAATTCCTTAGCTGTTTTTAAAATACAGTGACAGTTGAGAAAGAAAAGATTACCTCAAAGTGGTTGTTTTTGTATTTGTTTGTTTTTGTTTTGAAACAAGGTCTCATCTATCCCAGGTTGTCCTTGGATGCCTGATGACCTTGGACTTGTGTCTTTTTGCCTCTCTCTCCTGAGTACTAGGGTTTTGTAGGTATATCCATGTCCATTTTATATGGTAGTAGATGGAGCCCAGGGCTTGTGAATGCCAGACAAGCACAGAACCAACTGAGCTACATCTCGGAAGTGGTGGCTCTCAAGTATGGTTCCTGACCAGTCACAGCAGCAGTACCTGGGAATCTGTTAGGAATGCCAAATCTTGAGTCCTAGGCCAGACCTGCTCAACAAGGACCTCCAGGGTGGAGCCTGAGCCTTCCAGGTGATTCGACACTAAAGTTGGAGGACTTGAGTAGGAATTCTGATGCCAACCTGTGGGTGTAACTTGGGGTAAAGTACTTATCTAGTATAAATGAGGCCGGGTTCCATTTCCAACACTGTAATAAAAATAAAACTTGGTTGGCTTGGGATCCACACACCTGGCGGTGGAGACAGTGTTTTCTCTCTATGCATTTCTTTAATGTGTCTGTGTGCGAGTGTGTGTGGAGGTGTGTGTGCATATGTTAAGGCCTGCATTTGGAGGTCTGCAGGGGCTGGCTCTCTCCTTCCTCCATATGGCTCCCAGGGATTAAGCTCAGGTCATCAGGCTCAGTGACAGCACTGCACACTGAGCCATTTCAAGGCCTGACAGACTGTATACAGCACTGTTTGTGAGCAGCTGGATCCTCTGGGTAGGCAGAAACATTTAGCTGCATCCAAGTATGGAGTTGAAGGCTGAGGAAATTCTGTTGGAAATAATTGTTAGAACTGAGATGAATGCATAAACCGAGCTTACAGGTGTTACAGAACATTGTGAGGGAGGCAGGAAGAAGCAGATCTCTTCTGTCAGGCTTCCCCTCACCTTCCTCTGCAGAACCGGGAAGGAAGGGAAGCAGGAAGTGGCCCTTGTGCATGGTCAGCCCACACAGGGGCCCCCAAGCAAGCAAAACTGGCTAGGCCAGTTCTTTCTTTAGAGGCCGCCCCTAGCTGGGAGCTCACTTTACCAAGGCTCGAGGCACGTCTTAACTGTCTGCACACCTCATCCCGAGGTTCCCCTTCTCCAGCCCCCAGACTGTGGCTGCTTCCAGTGTTGTCGGATGTCTCACCTGTTACGTTTTGTTGTATTTGCCTTTCTGTTTGGAACAGATTAAAAATAATGAACCTTTGATCAACGTGCTTTACAAAGTGCTGAAGAAGTCAGCACGGGGCTGTCGGCCCGGGAGAAGCGTAAGATGATCGGATCCGTGTCTCCAGGCGGGGCCATTCCATTGCTTCTGGCTCAGGGCCGGCACCATCACTTGCTTAAGCAGTTGCTCTCCTGACCCGCCCCACGCTTCCTGCAAGTCATTTCGGTTGATTTTCTTTAACCCAAAGCTCTCTTCAGCATTGTGGCTGAGCCGCTCATCTGTGGTGTCCTGTGGCTCCATCTTTTGTGTTGCAGAGGGGTGGGGAGCTTGCCACCAGCTTGCATTGTGTCTCCATCTTCACTTGTCTGCCTCCACATTGGTATGGCCGAGCATGAGTTTATGGGAGTTTAGAGAAGCCTTAGATCCCACTGCCTCTGCCTTTTCTCGGGGCAGGATATTGACATGCAGGACCCAGTTTGGAACTGGATGGCCACCCTATGTCTCCTTTGCAATGTAACCAGCTCTTGGAGCATTCTGAGGGAGACTAGAGACTGAGGGGCAGGTGTCATGTTCTGATGTGGTAGAGGGGAGGTGGGGTGGCCCAGGGGCTGAGTCTCTTCCCATGTAGAGATTCTTTAAGATAAATGGGGACCTGAGACCTTTGATATTTCTGGGGACAGATACTGGGGACCTTTGTCAATGTTTTAAGTGGATAGAAATACTGTTACTGCTGAGCACAATTTAAAAAGGGAAACTTAACTGCCATGTACTACCCATGGCTGTAACTGTTCATCAGAGCATCCTTTCTCTGGAACGGAGCTAATCTGAGGGACCTCTGAGGAGTGTAAGTCTTTCAGGGAGCCGGTGCCCTGTCACTTGTAACCTTTACTCCATCGGAAGCCATACCAGTCAGTCTGATTTTGACATATTCCTGAACTCACTCAGCTAACATCCTCCAGATCTCCTCCATATGCCTGGTCCTGGCTGGGCTTTAAGGATAGAGAGAAAATGCACCCTAGTCTCCACAGTGCCCCCCTAATGTGCTTAATATGTCTGGAGAGGAGAAATGAGCAACATCATTGTGATTTGATATTCTAAGCCCCACAGCAGTAACAGGCACCCTGTGTGGGAGGGACACACTGAAGGACACCAGACCCACTCAAAAGGAAGAAAGAAAGGCAAGGACTTTGAATTCCTACTCCCAACTCCTATAAACAGCGCATCAGAGAGAACGAGAGATGCCTATTTCTTAGAAAAAAAGGGAATGTGGGTATCCCTGGAGGGAGAGAGAAACAAAAGGTTGGCTCCGGAGTCACCGAGGACAGCAGTAAAGGGCACACTTCCAGAGGGGACGCCACCAGAAGGTCTAATTTGGATTTCTCCTTCTCAGAATGCCTTTGTGTGTAGATACTTCATTTCTTTCCTGATGGCGCTGGATAAATGAGGCGTTGCTCAGTTAGATCCTCTGCCTTATTTAAGCATCAGAGACATCCTCAATAGAAAGCTTCAGGGGAAAAGGGGGGAAGAGTTTGCTGGGGGAAATCCCCAGAGTGCACCTCAATTTGAAAGTGATTTCTAGCTGGTTAACAAGCCAAGGCCAGCTTCTTCGGAGAAGAGACCAACTCACAGCCCTCCCCTCGGGCCTCCGTGTTCTATCCATGTATGTGCATGTTTGTACACATACTTTGCATAGACCTCTAGGAATTCCATGATGCTTGCTGAATTCTTTCTCATATGCCAGGCTTTATATTCAGGCACTACCACAAAATAACCAAGGCCAGGGTCCCTGCCATTTGCTGTGTGACCAAATGGAAGCAGTCATCAGCTCAAAGCGAGAAGTCATTGACTTCTTCTGTAGTGAGATGACTCAGTGGCTAAGAGCACTGGCTTCTCTTCCAGAAGACTCAGGTTCCATTCCCAGCACCCACATAGCAACTCACATGTCTGTAACTCCAATTACAGGAGATCCAGCATCCTCTTCTGGCCTCCATGGGTATATAGATCCATGCATATGATATGATACACGGACAGAGACAGGCAAAATACCGTACATAGAAAATAAATATTCTTTTAAAGAAGTCATTTGATAGTGGCCTGGACTTGCTGAGGGAGGGTGTAGGGCAGTTGGGCACATGACTGGTTAGTCTGAAGAGAATGATTGACAGCACTTTTGACTCCTGGCTCACACTGGCAGACTTCTCGGGCCTTCCAGATGGAATGGGGAGAAAGCAAAGGCTATCACTTCAGCAAGTGACTGTCTGTCCATCTTAGGGTCGTCTGCCTAGCACACACACTACCTGCCTCTGCCATGGTTACCCTGTTCTCCGTGTCTACTTGGCAGGGCTGCAGAACAGAACAGAGAAAGGCTGTGTGGCTTGAGGTGCTCTAACCTGACCTTGTCGTGCCCACAGAAGCCCACATCTTCACAGCCTATGAAAGGAAGATGCCCGGGGAAAGGGGAGCATGGGATAGAGAGTCGGGAGTCAATGAGAACAGGACGGCAGCAAACTGCCTGCTTACAGTTGACAGGGGATGTAAAATGGGATGTTCTACGAGCCTGGAAGTGTGGGAGACTTGTTTGTTGCTTTGTTGAGGTGGTAAGATAGGTTGTAACTCACTTGAGTACAGCCAAGCCTTGTTGTCTGGGTGTGAATCTTAAACCACTGGCTGGATCTGACCTGGGTCCCTTCCCACTCTGGCTGGATCTTTTAGTAGTGTAGGATAAGAAAGACTGGCCCTTGTCCATGGGGAAGTGGCTTCTCAGAGACCTGAAGCAGAGACCTGGACAGCAACTGGACAAACTGTGTCTGTCCCTAGGTATAGTAGCACGCCTCTCTTACCAATGGCAAACCTCCAAAGACTCATAGAAATGTCTCATGCTCGTTTGGGGCAAACTGATGACCCTGTAACTTGAGCACCTGCATTTTCTTTAATTTGAGAAACTTAATACTTCTATTAAGATCACCAACAGGTTTCAGTTTTTCCATAAAATGAAGCAGGCATTAAAACAGTACAGATAGTGCTCAAGTTCTTGCCCATTTTGTGCCATGAGCCCCCGCCTCTGCTAAGGCTTCCACATCCATCCACCATAGGACTAACCTTCCTTCCTGCTATTTGACTCCACACACCATGTTAATCATTAAATTGTTCACCTCCCAGATGACAGGCCGAGACCTTCTTAAAGATCGAAGTCTGAAGCCCATGAAGATCGCCGAGAGTGACATTGATGTGAGTTACCAGAGACAGGCTGGCTCCTTGGCCACCTCCTGACCCGGACCTGGGCAGCTTCCAGAAGGGTTTCCATGTTCACTGTCCAGAGGCGTTCTGTTCTTGTTCCCAATGCCATCCGCCATGTTCTCACCTCTCCCCCTGCCCTCTCCAACTCGTTCTTGCTCACAGGTCAAGCTGAGCATCTTCTGTGAACAAGACAGGATACTTCAGGACTTGGAAGACAAGATCCGAGCTCTCAAGGAGAATAAAGTATGCATCATTTCTGCCTAATAGTGGGATGGAGTGGGGGCACTGCACCCAGCTTGGCTTTGCTGACATAGTATTTGCACTCCTGTGTTAGCATTAACAGGAGGGGCTAGAGTTGTAACAGGCTATAGAATGTTTGCCTAACATGTGAAGCCCTGGCATATATCCTCACGTTACATAAAACAGGTATGGTTAGCATACACCTTTAACCCTAGCACTTGGAAGGTAGACTCTAAATCAGAATTTTCATCCTCAGCTATACAATGCTTAGTCCTGTTTTAAAAAAAACACACAAAACGTAAACAAGAGTTAGTTTATTCAGTCTTTTTTGTCTAAGGGTACTCCTCAAAGACTTCTATCTGAGCCTCCCCTGTGTGGTTAAAATTAATTGGGGGTTTCTACCCCACTATTGATCATTCAGTTCCCAGATAAAACCTTTATGTTTATAATAAGCCTTAAAGCACTAGAGCTGGGCAGACATCAGCCTTCTAAGCTATTCTGTCTACTTCCCTGTCAATAACTCTGTAATATAACTTGCCACGTTCTGCCTGGGCCACTCATACTCCAACTGGCCAGTCCTCATGGCCATGTTCTCACAATTCACTTACCTCATGGCGTTGTCTTCTCTCTTCACCTCTCTGTTATCCTCGTGGTCTCTGCTTCAGACCTCAAGCCCAGCAACCGAAGCCCCACCTACTTCTCCTCTGCCTAGCTACAGTCTGGAGGCATCTTTATTTAACCATCAGTTTTAAATTAAGGGACAAGGTTACATAGTATCACTCTGTGTAGTGCAGATTTCCTTATCCCTGAGGCAGCTAGATCTTGGGGTCCAGTATTTGCTGGGTTCAAGTATCCCTTTTTCTGTGCTGGCCCATGTCTCAGCCTGGGAGAGGTTCTTTATTGGTAGCTCTGATGGCCTCACACAAGAAACTCAGAGGTCTGCCTTGGAGAAAGTGGCCCTCATCACACTGGGCAAAGCCTTTTGCTTCCTCGGGTTGCTTACCCCAGGGATCTGGGCTGGAAAGGCAGCAAGTCCAGATGGGAAGACAGGAGTGAACTGGGGCCACAGTTATGGTCTCAGGTTGACTTTTCTCTTTTTATATTTTAATAAGATATATTCATGGTCTTGAAGATCTGTGACATGCTTCTTTTTTTTTTTTTTTTTTTTCTTCACAAGATCTTGGGAAGGTTCTCTGTGAATTTGTCCATTTGTCTCCAGATAACCTATAAGGAATCTGCACCTATCTTGTAGATAAGAAAGCTGAGGCAGAGCTTTATTGAGACTGCCTCATGGGCCAGTGAGCTGCTGTCCAAGGCCCTGTATCTGTTCCAGCTCAGCTCACCTCTTTGGCCTCAGTTGTTTGGTTCCTTGGGGGGATAGGTCGCCCATCCTCTTGCTCTTGGCCCTTTCTGGCACAGGACCAGCTAGAATCTGTGCTGGAGGTGCTACACAGGCAGACAGAGCAGTACCGAGACCAGCCACAGCACCTGGAGAAGATCACTTGCCAGCAGAGGCTCCTGCAGGAGGACCTCGTCCACATCCGTGCGGAGCTCTGCAGAGAGTCCACGGTATGTAGAGGGTAAAGAGGTAACAGGCACTTCCCCTGGGGCTGCTGCTGAGATGAGGCCAGGGGTGAGAACGTGTCACTGCCTCCCTGTGGTGACCTATCCAGGGTATCATGTCTGACTCTATCTGCACCCTGGGCTGCTTTCCATCAGGATAGTTAAGGGAGCCCCAGTTTCTTGGAGAAGTCTTCAGGCTGTATTCTAGTCTGCATAGTGCATTCTGAGATGTCTGAATTTCTACTGTTGTGGCTGTCAGCCTAGTGTGGTGTTGACCTTCCCACCAGGGTAGGGAGGAGGAGTGGGAAGTGCAGGTAGCCAGGATCACCTGTTCCCATCTCCTTTCCACCTAAGCCTTCCCCTCCCCTCTTTGCCTAGGGGGTAGCAGGTTAGGGGTGGGTATCCTTGAGCCTGGGAGGGGACAAGGTGAGGGCGCATCTGGAGACCAGAAGTGTTTTCTTGCTTATAGGAGATGGAAAATGCATGGAACGAGTACCTGAAGTTGGAGAAGGATGTGGAACAGCTGAAGCAGACCCTGCAGGAGCAGCACAGGAGAGCATTTTTCTTCCAGGTGACCAAGAAAGAGGGTTGTCACCTCCCTCATCTCCATCACTAGCCTGTTAGGGCTGTGAGCTCTACCAAACAGCTGTCCCAAAGTCTACTTTAGCAGGGAGCTCTTTGCTCTCCATGCCTAACTCTCAGTGTTTGGGAAAAAGCTGGTCCTTTAAGAGAGCAGAGCTGGGGGCTGGAGAGATGGCTTAGTGGTTAAAAGCAGTGGCTGCTCTTCCAGTGGTCCTGAGTTCAATTCCCAGCAACTACATGGTGGCTCACAACCATCTGTAATGGAGTCTGATGCCCTCTTCTGGTGTGTCTAAAGACAACTACCATGTGCTCATATAAATAATAAATAAGTAAAACTTAAAACTGGGCAGTGGTGGTGCACACCTTTAATCCCAGCACTCGGGAGGCAGAGGCAGGTGGATTTCTGAGTTCAAGGCCAACCTGCTCTACAGAGTGAGTTCCAGGGCATCCAGGGCTACACAGAAAAACCCTGTCTCGAAAAACCAAAAATAAAAAATAAAAATAAATAAAACTTTAAGGGTGGGACAGAGCCAAGAGGAGCCCGCTTCAGGCCCTATACCCACCTGGAGCGCACTTTGGGGGGTCCAGGTGAGTTTCTCCCTAGACAGCAGCAGGAAGTCCAGCCTCTGTCCTGTTTCTGGTAGTTACTCGATAGCCTGAGGAAAAAGTGTGAATCAGTCCCTGAAGTCCCCTCTTCTCTCATTTTTGCTCAGTTGTTCATTTCTGGAGCCAGGCTGGCTGGCCCCTGGCCAAACTGGGAGAAGTGGCTTTAGCTTAAAGTTAGAATATTCAGAGAGCATAGCAGTGAACACTTTTAATCAAGAGTTGGAAGGCAAAGGGGATCAGATCTCTGAGTTCAAGGCCAGCCAGGACAACACAGAGGGGGAAAAAAAATTCAGGACACTCTAGCTGGCCTGTGCTCTCTCCTATTGTAGTAAGCCTCAGGCTTCTACTCCACCCTCAGCATTTTTAAAACGGAAAATGGCCTGTTTTCCAACTCTCCTTCAGCTCTGTCTCTTCTTGGGGCTCTGACATAGACTCGGTGTATTGGGATTCAGCAAGTGTTCCTGGAGGCTTCTTGTGCTCAGGGCCCCACGCTATGCCTCTTTGAGAGCTGGACTTGCTAACTGATGATGGGATTCTGAGCTGGGTTCCTCTTTCAGGTCCCTTCACAACTATGTGAACTCTGGATGTTCCCCTAACCCTAGGAAACCAAGGAACTTCTCGGGGGAGTTTTGTTTTTTCTTTCCCCATGGACCTACTGTCCCCCACTCAGGTGGTTCTGAGAGATGCTGAGGACAGTGTGGATACTTGCCTTTGGTTCAGGGATGACCTCAGAGAATCCCTAGAAGATGCCTCTCTCCCACTGTTATCCCTCCCACCCCCCATAACTTCCGTCATTAGAAACAACATCCCATAATACTTACTGTAATGGCTTGAACATACTGAGTGACTGCTGTTGGTAAAGTATTCCCAATGGTTGTTTCTAGTTGTGGCTGAGGTATATCGGTAGCCCATGGCTTTTTGAGGAAAGTCTCACTGCATAACCAAGGCTGACCTTGAACTTGAAATGCTAATCCTAAATCTTTTTCCTTAAGCTACAGTTTTATTATGTAGCCCTGGCTGGCCTCCAACTATGTAGGCCAGAACTGCCTCTTCCTCTGCCTCCTGAGTGCTGGTAGTAAGGGCGTGTGCCACCACACCAGACATCCCAACTGTGTTTAAGTGTACAGTTGAGCAGTGTAAGTCCATCCACATGTTGTGCAGCCATAGTCTAGAATTTTCCATCTTGTGAAACTAAAAACCCACTCTCTTCCCCCTCCCCTCCTCTGGTCCAGGCTCCCCCTGTTCTTTCCCGTCTCTGTGAGATGGACTAGGTGTTGCATGCATCATTTAAGTTCATCCTACGCTGTTCGAGACCATCTATTTTTAAGTTAGGTAAAGTAGGCCAGTTGAACTGGTGAACACTGCTCACCCAGCATTCCTCACTGGTCTGCTTCTCCAGCAGACTTAGAGTGGGCCCTGGCAGGTCCCAAAGGGTGTGACTCCCCTATGGTAAAGGGCTCTAACTAAAGACGTATGGCAAGTCCTCAGAAGAAACTTTTAGTGAGGAGCCAAGAAGATCCTGAACGGGCCCCTGTGTTCCCCAGGAGAAGTCACAGATACAGAAGGATTTGTGGAGGATTGAAGATGTCATGGCAGGCCTGAGTGTGAATAAAGAGAACTACAGAGTCCTGGTGGGATCTGTCAAAAATCCAGGTAAGACAGCCAGCCATCTTCCTGGCATAGGACACAGAGGGGCAGGCAGATGGCCCTTGCACTGAGACAGTCTCGGTTCCATCCTTGAATCGTTTCTGCCCATTCCCTCAGAAAGAAAAACGGTGCCTTTGTTCCCTCACCCATCTGTGCCTTCACTCTCTCCAACTGAGAGCAAGCCAGCCCTGCAGCCCAGCCCTCCCACCAGCCCCGTGCGGACGCCTCTGGAGGTCCGACTCTTTCCGCAGCTGCAGACCTATGTGCCATACCGACCTCACCCACCCCAGCTGAGGAAAGTGATGTCTCCTCTGCAGTCGCCAACCAAGGCAAAGCCTCAGGCGGTAAGCTATGGCAGCTAGGAGCTGAGGGTGTGCTGGGTGGCTTCCTGAAGAGATGAGAACACACACATAAGGCACACACATAAGTCCACCTCACATACCAAAGAGATGACTCCACCCAAGTACAGCTTGATCACCAGTGAGTTTATTGGGCTTCCTTACAGCAGGGTGAAGTGTGACTTACAGCAACACGAATGACCCCTAACACCTGCATTGTTGCAGAGTCTGCCTCACCATGGGCAATAACTCATAAAAGCTGCGTTGTCTGAATTGCTGGTTTTGCTCCATTTTGAGATCTCCTGCCCAAAGCTTGATGCGAGGTACAGACCAGAGCAGCAGCCTTGATGGAGAGGAGGCTGCTGATGTGTAGCAAGGTGCCTAGCAACCAGGGCTGGCATAGAGGGAGATGTGCCAGCCTGGGAGGCAGGGCACTGAGATGCCAGTTCTCAGGTTTTCCCTGAGTCCTTGGCAAGTCTCTCATTTTTCTGAGCTACCTCAGTTTTCTCTGGAGCAGCTGATGGAATCTGGGGGCTATGGAAAAGCAGTTAGTGTTGACAGCCTCAGTTTAATTCTTTTGTATGGTTGTTTGCTTGTTTTAGACATTCACATGTGTGTAACAGAAATAACTCTCCTTGGGCTAGAGAGATGGCTCTGCAGTGGAGAACACTGACTGCTCTTGCAGAGGACCTGGGTGCAGTCCCCAGTACCCGGATGGCAGCCAGCGCTGACTATAACTCCAGTTCCAGGGGATCTGATGCCGCCTTCTGTTCACAGACATACATGCAGGCAAAATACCCAAACACATAAAATAAAAATAAATATCAAATTTGATTTTGTTTTTCAAGACAGGATTTCTCTGTGTAGCCTTGGCTACACTGGTATTTATTTTGTGGACCAGGCTGGCCTTGAACTCACAGAGATTTGCCTGCCTCTGCCTTCTGGGTGCTGGGATTAAAGGTGTGTGCCACTACCACCACCTACCTTCAATTTTTTGTTTGTTTGTTTTTTTTTATTTATTTTATTTGTATGAGTACAGTGTAGCTGTCTTAAGACACACCAGAAGAGGGCATCAGATCCCATTACAGATAGATGGTTGTGGGCCACCATGTGGTTGCTGAGATTTGAACTCAGGACCTCTAGAAGAGTAGTCAGTGCTCTTAACCACTAAGCCATCCCTCCAGCCCCATTCATTTTTATTTTTATTATTTTTTTTTAATGAAATATCTGGGGCTTGAGAGATAACTCAGTGATTGAGAATCCGTACTGCATTTTGAGAAGACGGAGGTTTGGTTCCCAGCACCAGCAGCAGGTGGCTTGCAATCACTTATAACTCTGGCTCCAGGAGATCCGAAGCCTCTGGCTTCGAGGATGTTTGTCCCCACATTCACATACCCACGTGCGGATACACGCACCTACATGTGATGCAAGGTTTTTATTAAAATATCTATTCTGAAAAATGACATTTAAATGTGTCAGTGAATCATAATCAGGCCCCCATCTTTCGTAGGCCAACTTTAGACCGATAAGCAGAGCATGGCCAACCCCATGTCTCCTCCCTTGTTCCCAGTGGTCTTGGCGTCTATATAGTTCCCTTGCCCATTTCTTTCCTCAATTCTCCATGTTTGCACCCCTAAGCACTTGAATTATGCCGGGATAGAACACAGCTAATCTGTGTCTACTACACTGTGACTTCACCAGTCACATTGAGTGCAGGGACCCCACATTGTGGCTTGGCTTGTTTCTTTAATTTACTACCATTTTTAAAACTGGAAATGGTCTCAGCGTGGTGGTACACGCCTTTAATCCAGGCCAGCCAAGGCTTAATAGAGAAACTCTGTCTCAAAAAATCCTAAATAAATAAATAAGTAAAACTAAAAACCAGTCATGGGTAATTTCAAAGAACACAGGAACAGAAGCCACAGGGAAAGTCTAAGAAAATGCCCCTCAGCCACCCTATCTCGCCATTTTTCTTTGGTCATAGACAGTGGGTATTTTGGGTTTCTCTTTGTGGAGAGCTTTCTGGAAGCTGGTAATTCTGATGGCTTGTCAAGGCTGGAAACTGTTGATTCTGGGGACCCTGTGCTTGTCTTAGGCAGATGGCTTACCTTTTGCCACAGACACACACGTGCAAACACACTAAAATGTGAAACTCCCCCCCTCCAAAAATGCTGGGGTTTGTTTTCAGAACCAGCTTGGACTCTTTCCTAAATTCTGTGAAATCCTGAAATAGGTCAGACTAGAGTAAGGAGGGCAGAGTTAATGAGGAAGGGGTACAGCTGTCATCAGTGAATGAATTGTCAGGCTTGGTCTCCTGGCATGGAAGAGCCACAGCCCCAAGAAGCCAGCAAGCTTACTGAGTACCAAGGAGACTGGCCTTGTCCCCTTCCTTCCTGGAAGTGACCAACTGCCTCTCCTGCCTGCCTGTCAACCCACTAGAGAGACTTTGTAAGAAGGTTCATTTCCAAGAGAAAGAACAGGATGCTAACTGATGAGCCGATCCCCACAAAGAAGGACTCAGCTCTATGTGTGGAGCCACCTGGAGTCTGTTCAGGCTGAACACTCACTACAGGGCTGGTAGATGTCTGTCCCTGGGGTGTGTTTGCTGTCACTATCTCAGAAGTGGTGGTCAGCATCCTGCCTCCCCTAACAACCGTGCTGAGGAGGCAGGTGTCATTTGACACCAAGTGCTGGAGCTGGGTCACTGTCACCGGTAGGTAGCACTTTGAAACTAGAAAGTATATCAGTCAAAGAGTTGGAGGGGAGGCAGCTCCTCAAAGCTTCCTTGGCTGGGGTGGTGATGTACATCTGAAGTGGCTGGCCCTGTGGCAGTGCCTCGTAAGAGCACCCCTTCATTTCCATCCCTCTGGATGCTGGATCTGTTCTCTCTCTGCACAGGAAGATGAGGCGCCTCCCAGGCCACCACTTCCTGAACTCTACAGCCCAGAGGACCAGCCCCCAGCTGTGCCACCACTGCCGAGAGAAGCCACCATCATTCGGCACACATCTGTGCGCGGACTGAAACGACAGTCGGATGAGAGGAAGAGGGACCGGGAGCAGGGCCAGTGTGTGAATGGGGACTTGAAGGTGAGCTTTGGAGACCGGGTGTGTCCACTGAGCAGAAGGGGCAATGTGATGCTAGTGAACTGACAGGCTCAGACTCTGTCCACAGGTGGAACTCCGGTCCTATGTGAGTGAGCCAGAGCTGGCCAGCCTCAGTGGGGATGTTCCTCAGCCCTCCCTGGACCTCGTGGGCTCTGAGAACAGATACCAGACGCTGCCAGGCAGAGGTAAGGCAAGACTGTGAATCCTTCAGGCATCTCACTCTTCCTTAGCACTCACAGCCTCTACCCAGACCTCCGAACCTGGCCTGCAGCTCGGATCTAACTGTGATTGCTGAGCGGGAGGACTGGTCTGACCTAAGGAGTTGTTTGGTTTTTCTCCCTTTTCTGCCTCCAAGAGCAACAACAGTGATTGCCCTAAAGTCTGACACTGTTGACCTGTTCTGTATGAGCCCCATACTCAACAGTGCTGAGAGGCAGGGGCTGTTATGATTCCCATTTTAAAGATCAAGAAACGGCGGCAGGGGCTGGAAAGATTGTTTAGTGGTTAAGAGGCTGACTGCTCTCCAGGAGGACCCAGGTTCAATTCCCAGTACCCACATGATGGTTCACTCACACACACACACACACACACACACACACACACACACACACACACACACATATCCAATACCCATAAATAAAATTAAGGAAAAAGAAACAGAGTGGGCGCCAGTCTCACCAGTCTCAGAGCTCTGGCTCCAGATCAAGGCAGCCTGCAGGCTGGGCTGCTGAAAACCGCCAGCACTAAGGCCACATCAGACCTGTGTCAGCCTGAGACTCAGGGACTCCTTTCTTCAGCCCATGGTCTCTTCACTCGGCTCCCTGTTTATCCCTAGCTGGATTCTCCATGAAGCAGAGGGGTGAAGGTTCTTTTTTTTTTTTTTTTTTTTT
>NC_034590.1:85862285-85891560 GCF_900095145.1 Mus pahari | reverse complement strand
CCCCCCCCCCTGCCACACATGCTCCACTCACCAAAAAGGCATTCATACTGCTATCTCTGTTTTCTGATGACTGCCAAGCCTGTCAGGGCAGTGAGAACCTGTACCCTAGGTTCACCCTGGATTGTCAGCTCAGCTGGGTAAGCCCAGCCTCAGGGGCAGCTTCTGCTCAGAAACCTCATTAGGACGAGGGGCATTAGATAATTAGAGGAAGTGATTTTCTGTGGCTAGGATGAGCCCAAAGACTGTATGAGAAAGAGACCGAGCCGGAAGAGGACAGGGGTGGGGGTGGGGCTTAATTGGTAGAGTGTTTGCCCAGCATGTACAAGCCCCTGGGGTTGATCAGTCCCCAACACTGCATAGATCAGATTTGATTGTCAGCACCTGTAACCCCAGCATTTGGGAGGAGTAGCTGGGATGGCCAGGAGTTAAGGTTAACCTTGGCTAAGTAGTGAGGCCAGCCTAGGCTGTCTGAACCCCTGTGCTAGAAGCGGGAAGGAGCAGTACCTCTCGCCCCATCTCCTGTGTCTCACCTTCTCAGAGACCCAAGAGTGCCTTGGAGCGCCTGTACTCGGGGGACCACCAGCGGGGCAAGATGAGTGCGGAGGAGCAGCTGGAGCGGATGAAGCGGCACCAGAAGGCTCTGGTCCGAGAGCGCAAGAGGACCCTGAGCCAAGGAGAGAGGACGGGCCTGCTCTCGGCCCGATACCTCAGCCAGCCACTGCCCGGAGATCTCGGCTCAGTATGTTAGGCGGGGCTGGGACAGAGGCCAGAACTTCCCCGAGTGCCCCAAGCAGATGCACGGATGTCACCTCCCAGGGTGACTTACTTGGTTGACAGACCATCCCGAGGGGCTGCTTGCGCACAATCCCAGCTGCAAGTGTGAGCTGGCCAGAGGATGACCGGAAACAGAGCAGTAGGGAGGACCATGCAGCAGAGGCCGCATCCTTCCTCCACGCTGAGTGGGAGGAGGCTCTGGGCTCAGCTAAGGACTTGAGACTGTAGGATTAGAGTAGGGCAAGACGGGGAGGAAAGGCATGGTATGCAAGTCAACCACACGGCCTCCCAAGCAGATACTGCAGCCAGGGGAGGCAACTCCATAAGGTGCTGGTGGTCTCCCACAGCCCGCGGTGCAGAGGCCTCAGGTCCTCAGGAGGGCTGGGGAAATTGGTGCTGCCCCGATGGCTGGCGCTGCACCTGCCCACGGTTGCCTTAGGCCCATTGTGGGGACATTGCGTTTGGCTTTGGGGTTTGGACCCCCCAGTTTCCCAGCCCTCTAGCCTGACTGCTCCCTCCCTAATTCATTGCACAAGCTCCTACGCTTCTAGTGTCCGCCGCTCATTGCCTCTAATCCTGCCTGATTGTCTCTACAGACGCTCTGAATTGGTACTGGCCCCTCTCTAACCAGCCAGTGCTGTCTCTGACCAGGCTTGTACTAGCAGCTCTCGGCTCCCTAGCCTAGCGGGCATCCCTAGGTGTGGCTTACCTTCCCACTGCCCTGCTTTGTGGAGGCCAACTGACTGGTAATTCACCCATCCAAAAAGCTGCTCCGTGAGGACCACCGTCATTAGCAGAGGTCTGGGCACTGGGGATTTACCGATTCCCATGCCTTACGCTGGACAGTAAACATCAGCTTTAGAGAGTGCGCAGTCTGAGGCCATTTGGTGGTAATTCCTCCTATCCCATCATGCAATTCCTTATGGAAAAGCTTTTGTAATTCTGAGTTAGTAACTTGAATAGATAGCAAAATAAATTGTATTCAGAGGGCCTCTCTGTAGCTGTTAGTCACGAAATGACTAGAACAATGTCTTTAAAAGCTATAAACCCATTAACTTTTAAGAATTATGAGTAAACTTCATAACCCTGACTTTCTACAACCTGCTGCCTGGAATACAGAGAGTATTTCAGAACCACAACTCCGATACCTTGTTCTTTTTCTTGTGTAAGTCTCATCAACGCCAATAAACGTGTTGCTTCCCATGACGGATTGGCGTGGTTCTTCCGCAGGGTATTTGCAGAGTGCGGTGAACTTTTGCTGTTTGTGGAAGCAATCAGGCTGGTTAAATGAGGACTTGTCTCTCTTTGAGCACTTGTGAGCGTGTAAGGAATTGTGTGTTTTCTTTGTGAACTATTAAATTTATCCCTGGACTTCAATTGCCTAAGTCGTCCAAACTGTAATTGGAAAACCATCACCACACACAATTCTGTTGGTTTGCTACGGAGGACCGGAGCTTGTGCATGAATGTGTGGAGCGTGCTGACATGGAGATGGGATGGGGCAGGGTGGGTGTGAGACATCTTTGGCGGCTGAGGTATTGTGAGATGAATGGAGTGAGACAGAGGAGGTGATCTGAGGCCCAAGTATGGTCTCATCCTCACAAGAGAGTCCTTTGTTCTTTTAAGGTCAGAGGTCCGAAGTGAACAGGAAGCCATCTTGGAGCTGCGCAGACATGCCTGGGTAGATTTTTCCCTCCTGGGAAAAGACGTTGATACAAAGTTGCCACTGTGAAATAGCCTTGGAGCATTCCGTCTGATCTCACTTTTAGTTAGTTTTCTAGTTTAAGGAAAATGTCTTATCTCAGATGGTTACCATTTTCCACAGCTGTTTGCTACACTGGTGGTCAACCAACTCCTTGGGAGTGATTGGAACGCTCTACCAGTGCTAGGATGCAGGTTCCCCAACTCTGCATCAGGCCTTCCCCAAACTCCCAGCAGGAGGTCATCCCCAAGAGCTTGAAGGCTGTGAAGGGCGTATTTTTTTTCCCACTGGTATGCCTGTCAGGAGTGTATGGCTCCTAAACCAGAAGGCTTTGGGGAAGGGGTATTTAGAAGAGGCAGGTCACTCTCTTATTCCTGGGAACATTTTGGATCCCTGTGGACGACTGTAGGCTTAAAGCCGTGGGTCTTCCTCCAGTACCCTACGGATGCACATTTGAATACTCAGAGATCCTAGATCAGAGCACAGCCAGCAGTGTGAAGGAGGCCACAGGACTAAGGCAGAGGCCAGTTTTCAGTTACACACACACACACACACACACACACACACACACACACACACACACCTAATGTCTCAAAAGCCCGTCTTCCCAGGCCCTCAGGCCCCAGGGCCCTGTGTGGCTCTTGCATGGGTCGGAAAATGAAGTTAATCCTCTCCTCTGTTGCCAGTGGAAGCGAGAACGAGATTTTGACCTGCAGCTGCTGGAGCGGGCTGCGCAGGGGGACAGAAAAGACAAAGAGGAGGGCTGGCTGAAAGTGCACGCCACACCTGTCATGGAGTTGGACCTGGAGCCACAAGACTATGACTTGGACATCAGCAGAGAGGTGAGGATAGGGGCCTCCTTCATGCTTTCTAGAAGTTACCAGGCAGGGTTCAGCTTCACTGTTGCCCAAGAAGGTCCGGAGCTTCAGACCGTAAAGGTGTCAGTGTTCCGAATCATGCTTAAGCCTATTTCTGTACTTGGGAGCAAACTGTGCCCCTGTTCTTAATGGTGATGAGGGGAGAATTAAGTGACTCAGCATGTTCCCAAGAGGATTAGAAAATGTTCCCTGGATCATTAGTGGTGGCCCTCGAAAATGACCTGTTAGGCAGACCGTAGCTATCATACATGGTGGGAAAATACAGGGCAGGTCTGAAAAGTCACAGGAGACATTTCTAGCCAGGACTGGAGCCAATTTCGGTCTGAACTCTTCTGCTGCCCTCTAGTGGCCCACTTGCCTCATGACAGATCAGGCCTAGGAAAACAAGGCAGGAGAAAGGAAGGGAGGGAGCGAGTGCCAGGGTGCCAGTCAGTCTTCTAGACATCCCTGGTCACCTGTGGTTGTGGGCAGTGTCTGCAGCGGTTTCAGTTCTTTGTATCCCTAGCACTGGGATGACATGCAGTAGGCATGCTATAAATGTCTGCTGATGGACGACATTGCTATATCAATTTTCAGTGCCCCAAAACATTTGTACAGGAACTTGGCCTGCTGCATTTTTCCCAGGTGTAGGCTGAGTTTGGGTGAGACTAAGTCTTCCACGGGTGCCCTACTTAGGCAGAGGGGGGACTTTGCCACTATTGTTGGTGGTGGGGTGTGTGTATATGTGTGTTAAAATCTGGGTCTCACACATGCCAAGTACATAGAACTACATACCTAACCCTCCTGTTTTCAAGAGACAGGGCAGATCCATTTACAGGTTTGTTTGTTTTTTCCTTTGAATGGTTAGGGATTCATGGGGGAGAGGGGCTCTGAGAACAAAGAGAACACTGTAGGTTCTTGGTTCTTAACAGTCAGTAAATCCAGCCTCCTGCCCCAGGTCTAAACAGCAGACGCCAACAGTCTGGCGTCTTTCTTATTCACAAAGAGCCTCCATGTGCTCTCCTGGCAATTCAAGGATGCCTTCTCTGTCCTTCCTTATCTCTAACCTAAATCCTCCTGCTACAATGCAATCTACTTCCTTCTCTAGGTCTGTCCTGGTCAGATGACAGATTTTTCTTGCCACTTTTCAACAAAGTGAAGGGCCACATGGGTTCAGTTCTGCTACTGAGACCAAAATCCACCCAGTCAAGGGAGAAGAAAACTACTTTGAGGCAAATGAAGATGACATTTTGGAAATCACAAGCTTAAGCAGTCCTAAAAGTGTGGTCAGAGGTTTTCAGAACTTTAGATAGCAGGTTAAAAACAGGGATTCCCACTGGTGCTGGGGGGAAAAATTAGCTTTAATTTTTTTTATTATTTATTTATTATATGTGAGTACACTGTAGCTGTCCTCAAACACCCCAGAAGAGGACATCAGATCTCATTGCGGATGGTTGGGATGTGAACTCAGGACCTTTGGAATGTGGTGGATGGGATTTGAACTCAGGACCTTTGGAAGAGCAGTCAGTGCTCTTAACCGCTGAGCCATCTCTTCAATCCCTAAATTTTTTTTTTTTTTAATTTAAAATGTACTGAGACAACCGGTAGAGTTGGTTCTTTGCTACCATGTGGGTCCCCAAGATCAAACTTGAGTCATTAGCCTTGGCAGCAAGCACCCTTACCTACTGAGCCATCTCTCAAATGCACAAATTAAACATTCTTGCAGGAATGGGGTGTTATGAAGACTGAATCTATAGGTAGTATGGGGGGAGGGGTCTTGTCACCAGAGCACTTTTCCAGAGGAAAGAATGAGAGAGCTTTTAGGAAAGGTAACTTAGATAAACCTGCAGAGTCAGGCTGGGGGGTGGGTGGAGAACTAAAGAGAGGACCACCAGTCTTCATCCATTAGGTGAAGGTAAAAATCTGTGTTCTGTGAAAAGCACCTTGGTTATTAACCGGTTGCATGCTGGTATTGCAGGTTTAAGCTTTTCAGTCAGTCAGGTCTGACCTGTATGCCCCCCAAACTTAGAAGTGAGTTTGAGATGGGAAAGGTTTTACTACGGTTATGTCAGCTCACCCATCAGTTTTGGGTGGTCTCTAAGCTGTCTGACTCTGGTTCAACCTTTTTTGTTTGTTTATTTGGTTGGTTGGGCTTTGTTATTTTCTGTTTTGAGACAGGACCTTTCTAGGTAGCCCTGGCTGGCCCAGAACTCACTGTGTCAAATAGTGATCCACTTGTCTCTGCCTCTCCAGTGCTGGGATTAAATACATGTACTATCTCACAGCCCTGAAATAGGACTTCATTTACTAAAGGACTACTCAGTGCCAGGTCCCTAAATTAGACAGAGCAGAAGAAAGCTCCCTAGGTGGGAAGGACACTCGAGCTCCCACTGAGCCGGTGTGGCTGGAGGGTCAGCTCACTGGGGCTTCCTGTGAGGGTCTCAGTGTGTTGCCTGCCTTGCTATTTCCCTTTCCCTTGGCCTCTAGTAAGCTGTCTAGTGTAGCAGGAAGAGCATGTGCTTCGGTGTGAGACCAGGTTCGAGTCCTTAGTTCCACAACTGATTCATTTGATGATCTTAGCAAGTTTCTTCACCTGTGTGAGTGTATCTGGGAGTGCTGGGGGGGGGGTGAGCTGTGGGGAACAGGACTGGAGCAAGAGTGGGGTTGAGGCATGTCCAAACCCTAGAAATCTTGTCCTGATATTGGCAGGAGTAGGATTGTGCTCCCCCAACCCCCAAGACACACACACACACACACACACACACACACACATGTGCACTGCCCTGGGCCTGCATATCCCTGCACATAGACCTTTGCCACACCAGAGGAGGTCACATAGCCCAGCAGCCAGGTTAAACCTCTTTTCCTTTCATAAGGTTCTGTTCTGCAGTACCTGGAATTCTTCCTTATGCAAATGAGGCTTCCCAGCACCTTTGCCCCAGCCTGTGATGGATGCACACTACCCCAAAGCCTCTACCCACTCCCCAAAGGGTTAAATAGCCTCTGTTTCCCCAATTAAACAAGCAGTCTCCCTCCCCCTGAGATCTCCATCAACCGTCACCATCATGCTCTCGGGCCACCAGTCTGATGGTGGGCGACCATGCTGTTAAGGGATGGGGAAGAGGATGGGAGTGACATCTGTAGACTTTGATGCTTACTCACAGGGTAGGAAGGGTTGGGAAAACATGTCTCAGACCAGAGCATCTGAGCTTACCCTCTATCCTGCCACCTGATCCTCTCCCCAGCTGTCGAAACCGGAGAAGGTCTCCATCCCCGAGCGGTATGTGGAACTAGACCCCGAGGACCCTCCCAGCCTGGAGGAGCTGCAGGCGCGGTACCAAAAGGCGGAGAAGATACGGAACATCCTTGCCCGGTCAAGGTCAGCCCTTACTTGCTCAACTCTAGAAGTCTCACAGACTCCATCTCAGGTGACAGCTCAGCCACGAGGAGACCCCGGCCAGGCTGACCGGCCAATATTTTGCTAGGCTTTATTTCAAATGAATTCCTCTGACTGAAGGGGTCAGCAGGTGCTCCAACAGGAAAGCTTGCCTCAGTTACCTAAAAGGTGCTGACGAACTGGTGAAGGGTTCCTGTCCCAGGTCCATGTCCCCAGATCTGTCCTCGGTGACTGGCAAGTGTCGGCCATTTAGCTAGACATTAGTGAGGTGGATTTAGTGGAGGCCACGTTCACTGATGGTCCTCCTAACGTTTGTGTCCACACTCTAATATGGATTCATAGATAGGCCTGGCCTTTACCTACTTCCTGAACACTGAGCTTGGACAACAGGAAGTGGTTTTTCTGACCTCTGAGTTCTCCTTTCAGAGTGACATTAGCCATTTCATATCTGGATTTATCAGGAATCCCCAGCTGGAACCCTAAGCTTGAGGCCTACAGGAGGAACTGAAGTTGTGTTCATTGTGGGTTTAGGAAGAAGTAGGCGTCCTTGTCTTGGAGGAAAACGGGCAATGCACATCGCCCCCAAAGTGTTGACGATTCACCTCCCTGCAGCCAGGGAGATACATGTGGGGCTGATGGCTGGGGTGTCGAGACTCACGGCCTTCTCTCTCATCCCCAACAGCATGTGCAACCTACAGCCACCGGGCCAGGACCGCAGCAGCCTGGCCGACCTGGACTCACAGCTGCAGGAGCAGGAACGGATAATCAACATTTCCTATGCCCTGGCCTCTGAGGCCTCGAAGCGCAGCAAGCAGGTAGCAGGTAGGCTGCGGGTGCCAACCTCCACGGCCCGGTCCCTGCTTGCTGTTCTTAGTGACTCGTCCTAGAGCCAGGAAGTTAGCTGATGTCGGCAGGCAAGGGTGCCACAGAGCTCTACATCTGCCAGCTCTGAGACAAGGTGACAGGGACTTTTCTCTCCTTAGGAAGAAGGGGCAGACGTGACACTGGAGCAGGGCTTTCATGGTGGGGCAAAGCAAAGAGCTCCTCTGTCCTCTGCCTAGAAACCCTTCCTTGGTCCTCAAGCCAAAGCCGCTCACTCACCTTTGGCAGAAAGTAGGAGAATCGAGAATTGAGGCTTTGCCAGCCTAGCCAAAAGACTATCGCCGTAGAAGCAGCACACCGCTGCTGTGTTCCATATGAAGGGTGCTTTAAGCATGTGTCTGTAAACCCCGTGGTCAGGAAGCTGAGGCAGGAGGATTGCTGCATGCATGCTAGGCTAGCCTGGACTACAGAGTGAGACCCTGTCACAAAGAAAACAGTCAGAAAAGGGACTGTGGGTTCCTCCCTCTGTTCATATCTCCCTTTCTGTGGTAGCCTTATAGTTTCCCTGGTGTAGTTTGCCCCTTCTATGGAGGCCATTGTGTCTTCATGCGGTGTCCCTGGCCAGCTATACTTGTGAGACGGACAGTCGGAGGACTCAGAGTGGTACCATTCTACCTCCTGGTCCTCTAACACACCCGGCCAAGTGTGAGGCCAGCGGGCCCTGTGGCTGCCAACCCTGGGGAGTCTGGAGTGGGAAGCAGCCTGGGCATTGCTTTTGGAGGCCCGTGAGTGACAAATGATGACACAGATGCCAGACTCTCAGTAGCAGCCTGTTCTCTGTCCCATGTCCTGATGCAGTGCAGCTCCTAGAAATACAGCCTTGTGTGGTGACTTATTCCCACCTAGGGAGGTGTAGACAGGTTGGTCAGAATTTCAAAGTCCTTCTTGATTATATAGCAAGTTTAGGTATAGCATAGACTATACACAAGACCCTGTCTCAAAACAAAACCAGACTAAAGCAGAGATGTCTCTGCTGTCCCCGTTCTGTCTGAGGCATGTAGAGGGCCTGAAAGCAGGCTTGTGTTGCTCTGTGGCTGGGACTTAGGCAATCCCATCTCAGTGGCCCTTGAGCCCCTCCCTGAGAAGCTGCCCCTGCCCTCCAAGCACCTCCTCATGCTGTGCTTGTGCCCACTCTGCCTCCACATCTTAGATGGTACCCAGGGCCTCTGGTATGCTGGGCTGATCCACCAGGCACCGAGCTACACTCTCAGCTTGCTCTCACTCTGACCAATCCCTTCTGCTTCCTCCCTCACAGCTGATGACCCCAGCCCTGACCTCTTGTTCTGCACCTTTCTTTGCTCTTGCTCTCTCCCCTGAATCAGAAACTACAGGCAAGCGAGGCCTCATGGATCTGCCCCCAGGACGAGGCCATTAGTTGGGCAGTCAGGCCAGGCCACACAGTCTTGCCAGGCAGGGCATAAGGTGGTGTGGGTGGGCAGATCACTCTAACACACTGCTTGATTCCCGTGTGCTCTGTCTAGTGCAGCAGCTGGCCCTCCTCCCGCCTAAAGCCCCCCTGTCCTCCAGGACGGTGCCACCTTACCCCCCCTTAAGCAACGGACTGCACTACACCTTTGTCTAACACCTTCCAAGTAAGAGCCCCTGCCTAGCTGGCCTGCTGCTGTGCGCCCTGTAGTCTCACCATGCCCCTCCTGCCTTCCCTCTGCTGCTGAGCTGACTGCAATGCCTCCTGCTGTTGCTTCCTTCCATTGGCACTGCGGCCGCTGGAGGGTGGGGTGGAAAGCCTGCCAGAGGTGGTGGACAGAAGTTCACCTTTAAGGAACTCAGGGCTCAGGGCTCAATCGAGGTCAGCATCAAAGGTGCTATTGTGCCGAAATACCTTGGGGGAGTTTCTAGCCCTTTGTCCCCACTAGATGATGTTGCCATTTAGAGGGTTCATGCTGCAGAACTGTACAGTTGAGGTACAAGAAAAGAACTGAAAAACAACAACAGCCAAAAAACAAAAACAAAACAAAAAACAACTTCGTACATTTTAAGTCCACTTAGGATTTTGTGCTGGGCTGCACTCACAGCCAGCTGTCCTGGGCCGGGGTTGGACATGTCTTCTAGGGTACCAGCTACACTTGCCCATTCCTTTTTCCCAAGGCAGCTTGATGCTCCCCAAGACAGCACAGGCCACGTTGCCAGTATCCAGGGAAAAGAAGAGTTAGATCTCACTCTTTCAGGGCTTTATCATAGAGACTGGGTTACAGCCCAGAGTTACAGAAGACAAGCAGACCCTGAGGGACTGGGCTCAGTCCTCCACACAGCAAGGCCTGGCATTTTATCAGTCTCTGGCTGCCTTAGGGAAGAGACAGAGGCAAATCCAGGAGCACAACCCATCGGGAAGCTTGGTACGACCCCATGAAGTAAGTGGCTGACAAGGACAGGCAGTAGGTGTAGGAAGAAGCTCCACCCTCACTACCCCCACTCCCACCCCCACCCCCAGGAGCCAGCAGGCCCAGCTCCTGACCAGTTGTGAGTGAATTCATAGCTTGTGTCCGCTGCCCCATCTGTCTCCTCACCTGGACCCCAGCGATCACACCAGAGCTCCCTGAGCCAGTCTCTCCCTGACAGTCTGCCTTGCTGTCAGTGTGCAGAGTTCCCTTCTCCTTCCTTTACTGGATTATGGTTAACTGGGTTGAGGGACTGCTGTGTGTTAGGCATTGTGCTGAGTGTCTCCTGATCCTCCCAACCTCACTATAAGGCTATTCACTCTATTTTGTATCCGAGGAGATGTAGTTCCGACACCTGAGGGACTTGCCCAAGGAGATGAAGCTTGTGCCAGGGTGCTAAGCCCTTTGCTATGAACCTACAACTTTTTTGCTGGCTTATAGGCTCATCTGGGCTACCCCCAGAAGCTCCAAGGGTCTGCAGAACAGGCTAATGGGGGGATCGCTTTACACAGGGGCCCTCCAACTTAGGACTGCCCCTGCTTCACAGCCAGCATACTCTAGCCAGCCTGAGGGCAGGAGGAGGTAAGCTAGCTTGGGCCTAGCCTAGTCTAGCCATCAGAAGGGGTGGAGTAGACCTCCATGGGAAGCTGCAGCCATGGCCATTGTAAAGGCCTCTGGGACTTACCAGGACCAGAGAGAGAGAGAGAGAGAGAGAGAGAGAGAGAGAGAGAGAGGTGATAGATAGATAGATAGATAGATAGATAGATAGATAGATAGATAGATAGATAGATAGATAGATAATAGAAATCTGAGCAGGCAGAAGTACCAGTGAGAGGCTCTGATCTCTCTATTTTAAGTGAGAGGTGCCAGTGAGAGGCTCTGTTCTCTAGCTTTTCAAGCCCCACACTCTGTCTTGGGCTAGACCTTAGATGCTTTCTCCAGAGCTCAGCCACGTTTCTTCCTGTCATGGCACCACAGGCAATGACAGGAAGAACCACTCTGTTCTTAGATTAGAAAGCAGGGTCATAGAGGTAGGCTATCTGAGAATAAAGGGCAGCCGTTTACCGCCATGGCTTGCCCAGGTCTCCGCTACTGCGGGTTAAGTTTGTGAACTAGTGTGGGTGCAGTATGTTTCCTAGAGGTGGAAGGAAAATGAGGCCCAATGCTTTGGGTCATAAAAGAAAAGGTCCCTTGACAGCGGCCGCCTTGCCCACACACCCTGCTCTCTTGCTCCATCTGCCAGCCCCTGTCATGCGTGTGCACAAACATGCCCACTCTTAGGACAAGAACAAAGGTTCGCCAGCCTCTTATTGTTTCTTGTGCTTTTTGCCAGCCCAGGCAGTAACAGACCCATGATCCAGTGTGCAGAGGAGAAGCCTGGAGCCGGGGACCCAGCGAAACCAGTGTCTTCTTGGAGTATGGTTCTCTCTGCCCCAGTGGAAACCCTTCCAGCAGAGCAGGGGCTCTGGCTGGAGGAGAGAGCAACCCACCAGCCGTGGTGGGTGCAGCATGGAGCCAGGGCTCCATTCTAACACACGCCCATTCGTTTCAGTCCAGATTCCCTTTTACAGATAACAGAAGCACTTTTGATACACAATGTGAAATATACTGTATTTTAGAATCAGAATATATTTTATAATGCTCACCTGGAGGACTGAATGGCTGGTAAGGTGAACCTACAGGGTTTTGTAGCCACACATAGGGATTCAGGTACTATGGGAGTGGTTGGCAGAGTGGGTGGGGAGAGGGGCAAGGCAAGCAGGGCCATTTCCACCCCCCCCCATGAACCCAGACAGCGCAGGGTTCGAGACTATGCTTCCCATGGATTCTAGTATGGAGCTCATTGAGCTGTCTAGGAAATGAGTCAGTTAGCGGCAGAGGTCCACAACCCTGAACTGATGCCCAGCCCTGGAAACTCCACCTGGATGGCCCCACGGAGCCCGTCTGTGCCTTGGCCCTTGGTCCTGACTGAGGAGCAACCATGTGCTCAAAAGCCTTGGCTTCTTAGCTGTCGGTGAAGTGAAGTTCCTTCAGCAGACAATTCTCAGAAGAAAGAAAAAAAAAAAGCCACTGTGAAGTGGAAAGTGGAGATGTGTTAAAGCAATAACTGGGCATTGGGTGGCATCTGCTGACAAATGCCCAGCCTTGAGCCATCCTTCCAGCCAGGCCATACTCAAGGACCCCTGCTGCCTGCTGTGGGGAAACCCAGGCCAGTTTCCTCTGACTAGGTCTGGTGAGGCGGGCAGCCAGGGCTAGGACACAGGATTGTGACTTAACTCCAGCCCAGCTGAGGTGGAGGTGGCCATGCCAGACTCAGTGTTTTGTCCCTTTATTTAACTTGTCTCAAGATATTCTACATGCAGGAAGCAGTGAAAACCATAAACACCTTCATTGGGTGGAGCCGCATTTTAAAAGAAAATTTGTATTTGACTATGCCTAAAAGAAGAAAAAGAACCCTTGAATGTATTTAGAAGTTACTGTCTATTTTTAACTAACTCCATATGCTGCCAGTATCAACTTCATGACATTTGCCAAAATAAGATTTTATTTTTTGCCTTTATAAGATTTTGTTGGAAAAATGAAATGAATATTTTGCAAGAAAAAGTTAATTTAAATAAAAGTGTAATGGTTTGCAAAAAAAAAAAAAAAGTGATGTATAGATTAAAATATTAACCTCATCCATGTCGTGGCTTTTGCTGGCTGTATTCATTCACCATGGACTGTGTGCCCTTGCCCTGCGTCAACCCTCGTCCTCCCCTCACTGTTCTCGTATGAAAGAGCCTCCTCACTGATGGCTCCTTGACAGTGAGTTTGGAGGCCTGAGGGGTGAGGATCCCTTTCCCACCACCAGGCAAGGATCCCTATTTGGGGCTGGTTTGGGCTGGCCGGGCCCAATCTAATCAAGACAGCAGAAGTGGTACAGCGGGCCCCTATCCAACCCACACACTGCGCCCATTCAAATGAGGCCTGTTAGTGATGGACCGTTGCAAACTGGATTTGCATTTAATTCATCTTGACTTGGGATGAATGCTCAAAGCAGGAGGCAAGGGGCCAGTTTGGTTTAAAGATGTGTGCATTTCCAAGTTCCTGCACGGCCAAGGAGTGTGTTGAAGGTTTGGAGAAGCCTTCCAAGTATTTAAACTGGAAAGAGTGGAATCCCAGGCATTCTGGATGGGTAGAAGGGAGAGCTGCTATTGTGGCCACTGTTTGTCTGGAACTTAAGAGTAAGAAATGCTCTTCTTGTTTTACACACTAGCTGGAATGTCACGCAACAGATTAAAGTAAGGAGGGGAAGGTCTGTAGCTGAGTGCAAAACCCCACGGCCAGCCAATGCCTACCCCACGGGGAGCCAGCCATCTGTAGGCCGTTTCTAGGTGGTTTCTCAACAAGCACATTGGTGGTTTCGAGCTGTCGGTGTTGGTTTGTGTTTCACAACTATAGCCCTTTGTGTGAGGGAGCGTGGCAACTGTCCGGCTTCTGTCCCCAGCGTTCTCCATCAGGGTTCTGGGAGAATGGTGGCTTCAGTTTCAGTCTGCAGAGAAAGTGAAAGGGCTTCAGCCAAACTCAGTACAAAGCACTCAAAGAAAGAAGAATCATAGGATGGCCATGTCTGTGTAGGAAGCAATGTGACTGGCTGCTACTCAACCCCTAGAGAGGACTTAGCTGCCTGAAGTAAGATGAGATCATCTCGGGGCTGGGGAGATGACTCGGTCAGGAGAGTGCCTGAGTTCAATTACTAGAACCCCAGTGAGCAAGCAGGCTGGGCGGTGTGAACCTGTACTCCCAGTTCCTGGGAGGCTGAGACAGGAAGAGTCCCGGAGCTCACTGACCAACCAGTCTGGCTCCAGATTCGATGAGGGACCCTATCTCAAACAGTAAGGTGTGGAGCCTGAGAGGTGACTTAGAGGTCAAGAACACTTGCTCTTGAGGAGAACCCCAGTTTGCTTCCTGGAACGGAACCTGCATGTGGCTCACAGGCATCTATAACCCCAGTTTCAGGGTGTCTGGGTCCCTTTTCTCAGCACAGGAAGGGCCCTACAGAGAAGCAGTACACACATGCACATGCAGGCAAGATACTCATATGCATGCACATGTAGGCAAGATAGTCATGTGCATACATAAATCTAACAAAAAGGAGATGGAAGAGCAATTGAGGGAGAAACTGACATGGGCCTCTCCCACACATGTGTGTGCCTAGACACATGCTCATGCCAACACTCTTAACACATGTGTGTGCATGTGCACACGTGTCCATGCAAACACTACTTGCACAAAGTTAAAAAACCAAAACCAAGGAGCTGGTGAGATGGCTCATCAGGTAAGAGCACCCCGTCTGCTCTTCCAAAGGTCCTGAGTTCAAATCCCAGCAACCACATGGTGGCTCACAACCATCCGTAACAAGATCTGGCGCCCTCTTCTGGAGTGTCTGAAGACAGCTACAGTGTACTTACATATAATAAATAAATAAATCTAAAAAAACAAAAACCGAAACCAAGATGAGGTCATTTGCAGACTGGCTGAGTAGTCGTGTGCAGCCTGGGATTAAGGACTCTGGCCCAGTATTTTTAGCTGTGTATCCTTACAGAGCTCAGGGTCTGAGCAGAGTGGAGGATGTGTGTTCCTGTGTAGTCTCTAATCTCTTTTGCATTCATTTATTTTATGTGTGTGGATATAAGTGCACTTGTCCTGTGACTCAAATGTGGCAGTCAGAGGACAGTTTTTGAGATTTGTCCCTCCTACTATGTGGATCCCAGGGAATCAAATTCAGGGAATCAGGTTTAACAGCAAACACCCTTTAAGCCCTGTTTACCTCTTAATTCTGACTACAACCTAGGCCCCAGGTGAGGCCCAGGCTGTCCTTTCAAATCTTGGCCAGAACCAGCAAAAAGATTTTAAGATCGACTGTCAAACAGGAATTAGGAATGAAATCTACTAGTCCCCACTTGAACTTCCAGGACTGCCTGCGTTTTTACCACATCCATGATTCTAGCTAAATGAAAACAGTTTGTGAAGTAGGGATGCTGGACTGAGGGGGATGCTAAAAGCAAGGATCCTGCTCATCTCTTCAGCCTGCCTTGGGCCCAGCTCTGGCCATAAGCCTGCAGCGGGTCCCTTCGCCTCCCTCAAAGGCCTCAGTTACCTCCACGTGGAAGGGTTCTTGCAGAGTTCTCCTGGCTACCTCTGGTGGCACCTTTCACCTGTTTCCCCAGGGGCCTGCAGGTTCCCAGCATGTGTGAAGGGGATGATAGTAACAGTTACAGACTCTGGCCCTGCCAGCCAGGAGTCTCTTACAGGCTCTCGAGGCTCCCCCCAGGAGCAGCACACAGTGCCCTAAGTCCTTTTGTGTTCTCACCAAGGGTGGGAATGAAGCAGCAAATTATTTGTGTAATCCACAAAATCACATTTCTGAGACCTAGCGGGCCAATGCCGGGAGCCCTCTGCTTCAGGATCCGGCATCACATCGGGGCTTTGCAAGGGACTTGTTCTGAAAAGAACAAAGGAACTAGACTGGGGGAGACATGAAAAAAAATGGCAGCCCCTCCCAGCACAGTAAACATGCCATCGCTTTGCAGCCTGCACTCAAAAGGCGACCTCTTTCATTGCTCCCCCAGCCAAAGAAACCTTTCTTCAGAGCGAGTGGCGAGGTACAAAGGTAGAGCACAAAACGTACGCACATCAGAGTCCCCGCAATTCTGTTTGAACAAGCATATTGATTGGGCCTGACCCTGTTACATTTTTTCCCTATTATTTGAAAAGGTGCATCTAAGTGTAGTGAATTGAATCAACGGGACTGAACTTTCCACGAGAACTTCTCAAGGTATTTCTTTAGTTCAAAGCTTTTGAATTTTAAAGGGCATTTTTAATATGAATCTGTTGAGTATTCTTTGCCACAGCCCAACAAGGCATGTTAAATGCAGATGAGGCTAGCGTAGGCTGGGAGGGTGGGTAGAGCCCGAGGCTGCAGAGTATGAACCAACCCCGCCTTGTGGGAGAGCCAGGCGCTGTAGAAATGGTAAACCCCAGGTTGGGGAACAGGGCAGACACTAAGTGGGACTTTCTAAATACATGAGCGCCGTCTCGAAGCTCTTCCACGGAGGAGGAAATGTGCCACCAAGCTGCCTACTGTCCTACATTCTTACAGAGCTGAGAAAGAACTAGGCAGGCAAAGTCCTTTAGCTGGGGTCCCAGTTAGAATCAGCACATCTTGCTGATGTCCCCCAGTGCTAGGTAGGCTTCTTGAGTCTGTGACAGGAGCTCTGCCGCTGTACTTGGAGCTGCATCTTAATCCTTCATGGATCAGGGCATCAGGCATTTTGCTCTTTGTGTGAGTCCCTTGTTCCATCCCAGTTCTGGTCCCTGGAAGCATCTAGAGCTCTCAGTCTACCCCCAAACATGGTTAAGAGCCTTGACCCACTCAAGACTCATGCTTCCTTTTTAAAAGTAAAATGTTTGTTGTTGTTTTATGTGTGTTGTTTTGCCGGTATGTGTATGTGTGCACCACCTGTGTGCAGTGCTGGAAGAGGCCAGAAGAGGGCACCAGATCCCATGGAACAGAGTTACAAACAGCTACGAGTTGCCCTGTGGCTGCTCGGACTCAAACCCAGATCCTCTGGCAGGGCAGCCAGAGCTCTTAATGACTTGCACCATCTCTCCAGCCCTCTCAGGGCTCCTTCTTGTCAAGTTCTCTGTTCCTTGTTGGTCTGAGTTCTGTTTGTCTGCAGGCTTTTGACTCTCAAAAACATTTTCTTCCTAAATCCAGGGTTTAGGCTCAGAGGCAGAATTGTCCCAGAGGACAATAAATAAAATAAATAAAGCCTCCTCCACCCACCCACCCATCCCTGCCTTGCACCCAAAGAATCTGTGATATGGACATCTCTGCAATGTCCTTCCAGCAGAGGACAGTTGCTGGGCAGCCCCTGGAAGATCAGAGTTGCTGCACAAATCAGTTCTTTGTGCCTGACTCTGCCCACAAAGGCAGGAACCATACCCATTGAGTTTCCCTTCTCCCTGTTCCCTCCCCCCAAATGCTTTGTCCTGCTATCCCTTAGATTGATATTCACACTCCCTCCCACCCACTTGTTTTCTTGGCTTTCACTTTCAGGCCTCCTGCTGTGGCCAGTGGGTCTTAGGCCACAACAGCCAGTGAGCACAAGAAACAGTCACCAGCCACTGGGTCTCCCATGGTCTGTCTATTCCCCAGGGCGGGCGTGACTTGCCAGTATCCCCCCACTGGCTTCACTTCTGTCCTCTCTAGTTTGAGTCCCCCAACTGGCATCTTCTAGATGTCTGGTGACTGGGAAACTGCTCCAAGCTGGCCTCTCACCCCTGCACTCCAGGACAGCTGTCCCTGCCTGGCTTCTTGTCATCTCCTCAAACTACAACCCCTCTCCAGGGGCATCCAGAAGCATCTCTTTATAGATCATTCTCTCCATCCCAGCCAAGCCCCACCCACTCCCATCCTTGCTTATGGGAGGAGCTTTGCCGCTCTGGTTTCTATCTCTTGTCCACAAAGCAAGGCTGGGAGTGGCTGCAGAGGACTTCCTCAGCACCTGCCGGGGTCCTCTGTCTTTGAGCTTGACAACTGCCTCCGCATCTCTCTCTATTTGGGGATTGCATCCCATTTCAAGTAACTACGGTGTGGACAAATATCTTAAACTTAGCAGCTTAACACTGTAATTGATTATCTGTCACGATCATGCAATTATCCAGGCTCATCAGCCGGGCAGATCTTCAGCTCTTACAGTAGAGGCAGGGAATGGACTGAGGCGGCCTTTTCCCCCTTGGTGGTATTGCAATGGGGCTGTCTGAATGGGATGAGGACACTAAGCTGGGATGGCTGAGTATTCTCATCTCTAACCCAAGCCTCCTCATTCGCCAGCTTAGATTCCCTTTACAACATGGAAGTCTCAGGATAGAGAGACTCCTCATCAGAGCTGCTGCCCTAGGCAATCAAGACTGCCAGGCCTTTTCAAATGAGGCCTGAGCCAGGCATGTACCTGAAATCCCAGCACTAGAGAGGCGGAGGCAGGAGTGGTGAGTTGGAAGATAGACTGGCTATTTAGTGAAACTGTCTCAGCCGGTATGGGAAGTGGTCTGGAAATGGTCTGTTTCATGAGCCCTGCTCTTCTGAGTAGGACAGGAAGTGTTTCCTGCGGGCTCCTGTGTTGAGTGCTTGTTTACAACAGGTGGTGCTCCCTGGCGCTGGAAGCTGGCCACGGGTGGTATGTGTGCCTTTAGATTAGAACCGGTTCCCAGTCTCTTCCTCTCTCTGCTTCCTGTCTGCCTGGAGCTGAGTAGCCTCTGCCACAGGCTTCCACGACCAAATATTCTGCTTCAGTGTCTACAGTCTAAGAATCTGGGGCGCCAAGAGCTATAGACTAAAACCTTTGAAACCGTGAGCCAGGAGAAATCCTTCCTCCCTTAAGTTGTCTCTCTCAGGTATTTGGTCCCAGTGACACAAACTGCACTCAGGAACACACCTGCCAACCAGACAGCGTGTGCTGTGTCTGCTTCTGTCTCCTCCCACCCCAGCTGTCTCGACGGCCAGTCTGTGGGGGTCTGGAACACTGCTCTTTGCTTGGTATCCAGCTTCTCATATCTGCAAGATAGAAACAAGCAGGTGGGGGGTGGTGTCAGCAAGCAGGTGGGGGTGGTGTCAGCTCCGTCTCCTGCTTCCCCACTTCTCACTGTTCAGAAGGGTTTGTCCTGGGACACCTTTCAGAAACTGAGAAGGATCAAGACGAGCCCCTGGAGAGCTGGGGCGAGAGAGAACCAAGGGTATAAAGGACTTTCCGCTTTGGAGGAGGGCATAGTTATGGGGGTGGGAGGAGCTGAGGGTACTGAGGATGGCCAGTCATGGTTACCCTCCACCTCTCCCCCTCCCAGAAACTTGCCTGCCGCTGATGCTTCCACACACATCATCCCACACATTGGCCTCATCTTCATTATGCACGACACTTTCTACCGTTTTTTAAAAATTATGTTCATTTATTTATTTTGGGTGTCAGGGAGGCACTCGTGGCTTGTGTGTAGATGCCAGAGGACACCTTTCAGGCATTATTCTCTCCCCCCCCCCCTTCTGTGGGTCCCAGGGATCAAACTCAGGAGGCTGTGCTTGGTGGGAAGCGGCTTCACCTGCTGAGCCGCTCATTGGCTCTCATCTGCGCATAAAGTAAGGTTTACCCACAGTCAAGTTACTATAAGGATTAAATTAGAGTGCATTGGAAATGCTTTTTGTTGTTGTTGTTGTTAGTTTTGTTTTTTGTCTTCCAAGCAAAACCTGGCTGTCCTGGAACTCATTCTGTAGACCTATCTGGCCTCAAACTCAAGCGATTTGCCTGCCTCTGCCCCCCACATGCTGGGATTGAAGGTGTGTGCCACCACTGCCTGGCTGAAATAGCTCTTGGTTGGTTTGAGATGGTCTTTCAAATGTGTAACCTTAGCTGGCCTGGAGCTTGTTATGTAGACCACTGTGTAGCTGGCCTCTGCCTCCAAAGATCTGGAATTAAAGGTGTATATAGCTCTACACTCACTCAGAAGAAAATGGTTCTTGATGCTATAGGAAACATTAAGAAGAAATAAATATTCAGTGGTTGAGATCACTGGCTGCTCTTGCAGAGGACCAGAGTTCAGTTTCCGGCACCCACATGGTGGCTAACTGTCTATAACTCACAGTCCAGAGGATCTGGTGTCATTTTTTCCCCCTTTGGTATTTTGAGACAGGTTTTCTCTGTATAGTCCAGGCTGTCCTGGAACTTACTCTGTAGACCAAGCTGGCCTCGAACTCAGAAATCCACCTGCCTCTGCCTCCTGAGTGCTGGGATTAAAGGCTGCGACACCACTGCCCGACTCTCTGGTGTCATCTTATTGCCATCTCATACATATACATATTGAATTTCATACATACATATGAGGCAAAAACTATCCTTACACATAAATAAAAGTAAATAGAATCTAAAAAGCCTTAATAAGTCTATGTGTATATACATATTTACAATTGTCTATCTACACATAGGTTATAGCAATTTACCATGTTTCATACATCTAGCCTTTTCGTTTGTGAGCAGATAAGCTAGTGAGATGGCTCAGCTGGTAAAGGCACTTGGCCACACAAGCCTAGAGATCGGAGTTCAGTCCCCGAGATGGATGGAGGTGGAAGGAGAGAAACAACTCCACAAAGATGCACACATCCACAAAGATGTACTCTACCCTCCACATCTGCACTGTGGTGCACGGGCACCTTGCATGTACGTGCACACACAAAGAATAGTAAATTTTACGAAAACATATAAGCTGTATGAGAGTAGGGGATACTGACTCATTCCCTACGGTAGCCACAAGAATCGCTAAAATCATAGTTCCATGAATAAATGTCATTGTCAGGGACCCTCGCAATGCTTTGGAAATTTTTTAACCCATCTCTGTTGTGTGTCTTAGCTCCCAGAACCATCTCTAGTTCCCTGAGCAGCAAGTATGGAATCCAGCACGTCAGCCCTCACTCCCTAAGCTTCAGTTCCTGTTTGAAAAAATGGACCTAGTGTCTGCTCCACTTAGGTCATCAGGAAGCCCACTCAAGTCACTATTACTCACAGGCCCTGGCTGGAGAGCTTTTGGTACATCACCAGCTCTTTTGCCCTTGTGCCTGATCCGTTCTGTGAGCTGTGGGGCTTGAGGTAGTTCGCCCTGGTCTTCTGCGCTCACCCTCTGCCATCTCAGGCAGTCACCTGCAGCAGCCTTATGCTTTTGAACCTGGCCGTGATGGAGCTGCCTCCCTGAGCCCTCCATTCAGGTGCTGAGGACAGACAGGTCCTTGGAGGCCTGCTTCTGCAGCCCTGCGGCTGTCCACCTGACATCACATCAACCTGTGTAGTTCCCTTTGATGTCAGTCCCCAAACTGGAGCCTGGCGCCCTGCTCTGAGGACCCAGGCTTTGAAGTTGGCCTATAAATTGAGCTTTCAGGAAGAAAGTTGTCTGTTGTGGCTCAGAGCAACCAGCCGGGCCCTGTAAAGGCACACAGAGTACGGTGAGCCCCTGATAAATAATTCTTTCTGGGCCCAAGAAAGAGTCGTTCCATTTAAAGGGAAGGAAAATTCCCTTGACCTTTTCATTGAAGTTGGGAGGGGGGGGTGGGAGTGTGGAAGAGGGCTTTCGTGTCTTCTTATGAAAGCCGCATGGGAAGGCAGTGGTTTCTGAGAGTGAGACCCGGTAACTCTCCTGCAAACAAGCACACCACGTACCCTTAGCCATCCCTGCCCCTCTCCTCCCTGTTTTGCCACAGTGTGACCAGCTAGGGGTTGAGCCTCTTACGGGAAGAGAGGCCTGAGCCCTTCAAGGCAAATCCTGTTAGAAATGGTAGGGGCTTGTGACCCGGCTTTGCCATCTTTTCCATCCAGTGTTTGACTCTGTTCAGGGCTGAGGCCTCCAAGATAGCTATGGAAGCCCAGACAGGCACTGGTGGGGACACACTGCCTTTGCTTCTGTGTGCCCTCAGCCAGCTCTCCCTAGTCCACAGCTGGGTCACTGGATATATAGACAAAGCATAGTGCACTCGTGGAAAGTACACAGAATACACTTAGGCCAGAACCAGATGTGTGCCGTGACACCGGCTGTCCCTAGCTGACCTGCTCAGGAGGCCATTGTCCCAGCAGTCACCTTCCCCATTTCTGTGCTAGGCACACATGCAGGCTTTTCTTTATAGTTTTCCCACCTAGCGAAGCATTTACAAGGACCATCTCTTGTGTTTGTTTTGAGGTTTTTGATTGTTTTTTTTTTTTTTTTTTTTTTAAAGTTTTTTTTTTTTTTTTTTTTTTTTTTTTAAAGATTTATTTATTTATTTATTTATTTATTATATGTGAGTACACTGTAGCTGTCTTCAGATCTTGTTACGGATGGTTATGAGCCACCATGTGGTTGCTGGGATTTGAACTCCGGACCTTCGGAAGAGCAGTCGGGTGCTCTTACCCACCGAGCCATCTCACCAGCCCTTGATTGTTTTGAGACAGGGTCTCACTATGTATCTCTGGCTGGCCTCAAACACACAGAGGTCAGCCTGCCTCTGCCTGCTAAGTGCTGGGACTAAAGATGTGTGCCACCATGTCCAGCTCAAAGTCCATACATACCTTAGCTGGACTTCGCTTTTGTTTGGTTGGTTGGTTGGTTGTTTGGTTGGTTTTTTTGTCTGTTTTTTTGAAGTTATTTTCCTCGTTGCTATGATACATACTTCATGAAAGCAGCCTAGTGTGAGAAGGGTTTGTTTTAGCTTATGACTTAGGAAAGGACACTGTCTATGGTGACAGCAGAGGTGGGAGGTGGCACCCATGGCCCAACCTCAGATTTGTCCCTGAATGCTGGAAGTTTCTATGGACCATCATGCCTGGCTCAGGAACTTTAATAAATATGATTTTCCACTCACTTAGACAATCCTGGAAGAGTATTGTCCCCCCAAAAGTTCCAAAGTCAGGCTGAAGCATAAGCCTGGGATGTTCTGGGCTTAATTCTCAGCAGCAGAGAGTGTGGGGAACTTCAGGTGGGTATGGTAGCACACGTCGATCTTAGGACTGAGGCAGGAGGATTACCTGGAGTTAAAAGCCAGCATGGGCTATTTAGTGGGTTTCAGGACACTGCATCATGAGATAAATAATGAGACTGTCTTAAAAATACATACATATACATAATTATATAGTATGTACACTATACATATATAGATAGATAGATAGATAATTCTCTAACTTTGAATTTGAACAACTGTTTCTTCCTTGATTAAAAAAAGGACAAGATTACAGGAATAAAGGAAATTTCAGCTGGAGTGATGTACATTATTATGCAATGTGTCTTTTTGTTTATTTGCTTGTTTTTATTTAAACAAAAACTTTTTTTTACTAATTTTTTAAAAGATTTATTTATTATTATATCTAAGTACACTGTAGCTGTCTTCAGATACACCAGAAGAGGGCGCCAGATCTCATTATAAATGATTGTGAGCCACCATGTGGTTGCTGGGATTTGAACTCAGGATCTCCGGAAGAGCAATCAGTGTTCTTAACTGCTGAGCCATCTCTCCAGCCCCAAACAAAAACTTTTTATGTGTACATGCGTGTGCCTGCTTGTCTGTATTTGCACCACACATGCGTAGGTGAGCACAGAGACCGGAGCAGAGAAGGAAAAGAGGAATATTGGTGATCAGCACACTTTCTCTTTTCCATTCAGTCCAGGACCCCAGCTCATGAGGACCCACATTTGGGATAAGTATTTGCTTCTCAGTTAAAGCTCTCCTGATATCCCAAAAGTGTCTCCTAGATAATCCCAAGCCACTGGACAGAGGAGACTGACCATCGGATGGATTTGTTGTTTCTTTGCCACTGAAGATCTTGCTTCTGACAGCCACCTTACATGTTAATAGCCCTCCCTTCTGCTCTAATGTCATACAGCACTGTATGAACACCTGTCCCTTCTCTGCTCCACTGTTGAAGGACACCAGAGATGCCTCAGATAATAGTGTGCAACCACCCAGGTCATAGGTACATCTTCAGTTTAGAAAGGCACCAAACTGAAGGTGGGCCTTGTGGCACATGCCTACAATACCAGCACTCAGGAGGCTGGGGCAGGAGGATTGTAAATATAAGTCTATCCTGAGTTACAGAGAGCTCTTAAAAAAACAACAACAATAAGGAAGCAAGAAAAAAATACCTAAGTGTTGCCTACAATAGTGGTTTTTATTTTGTGTTTCTGCTATGGACTCTCATTCCTACCCAGGTTCTCTACGGACGACAGTCTCTGAGGCCACCCTGACTCTTCCCTCGTGGTGTCCACATCCTGCAGTCCCTTCTCCTGAAATGTGGGCTGGAGCTAGTCATTCACATCTAGTAAAGGATGTAACAAGATAATAGGATGCCTCTTCTAAGGAGTCTGCTCCTGAGTGCTGGGATCAAAGACACATGCTACCACACTTGGTCTCTTTGGGACTTTCTTTGTCTTTATTCTAATTGGGATTTTTGTGGCATTCTCAACCTGTGGGTAAATGTCTTCAGGCCATTTGAGAAGATCCTATCTATTCTCTCTCTTTAAAAAAAAGACTTATTTTTTTTTTTTAGTTACATGTATATGTGTACATAGTGGAGGTATGTGTATATGCATGCAGGTGCCCAAGGGGACCAGAAGAGCGAATCAGATGCCCTAGAACAGAGTTTACAGGAAGTTGTAAGCCCCTAATGTGGGTGCTGGGAGCTGAACTAATGTCCTCTGGAAGACCAGTGAGTATACTTAACTGCTGAGCCATCTCTGTAGCCTTGGTATTATCTCTTCAAAAGCTGTTTTCTGGCTGGGTGTGGTGGCGCACGCCTTTAATCCCAGCACTCAGGAGGCAGAGGCAGGTGGATCTCTGTGAGTTCTAAGGCCAGCCTGGCCTACAAAGTAAGTCCAAGACAGTCAGGGCTCATTGAACCGAGAAACTGTGTCTCAAAAAAACAAAACAAACAAACAAACAAACAAAACCAACAGCAAAAAAGTCGTTCTCTGGCTTCTCCCAGTCGTCCCTTTGCAGCCCTCCTCTGTATGAATGCTAGCCATTCACACTGTTGTGCAGGAATCCATGGCCCATCTGGGTAAGATGGGCCACACAGAACTGAAGGCTTTTTTGCCACACTCTCCTAACACTCGGTGGCACATCCCACAGACCATCATGACACTTGTTCATACTGGCTATTTCAAGAACATAGAGCAAGAGAGGTGAGACTTTCCTGGTTACCACAGTACATGGTCAAGCAGGCTGGCTGCATAGTCCCCAGCACGGGTGCCAGAGTGATATGCTACCTGAGTGACAGAGGCACCTACACGCTGTGATAAACATGCATTTGTAATGTGCAGCTCCTGGGACAGACAGGCTTGCTGACTGCACAGGACTGACATCTAGGACCAGGTCACTCTGTTGAGTGTCTTGGGTGTAGGATGGTATTCAGCAGTGGCCTCTGCCTCCCCCCACTATATTCCAATATCTCTCAACCGTGACCAACCACAAATGTCTCCAGACATTGCCAAATGTACCCAGGGGAAGGAGCTGAAGCCACTCCTTATTGAGGAGCAGTGGTCCAAGGACAACATTCCGGACGAGAAAGCCTCACAGGCTTAGTGATACTAAGAAAGGGTCTGTGTAATAAAAGAGGACCAATCGCCGGTGTAACCGGAGCTGTGGGTTGTGAGCTGTCTGTCTCTGGGTTTTGCCTGTGTGGGAGCTGGTGGCTACGGTCCATGTGTTCCACTTTGGCTACATGAACTCAATTTTCAGGCCTGATCTTTTCTTTATAATATTGCAATTCATTTGGAAATGGCTTCTTGTAGTTTGAAGACTGGTGGGCAAATTGACCCACTGTGGAATTCAGTCTTGGAGGTAACGCCCTGGCAATGGTGGTAGCCCATTCTGAGTGCGAGTTAGGATCTATGAAGCTGCTTCCTGGGTGAGCTGCACTTGTGGGTACCAGGGAGAACAGGCAAGGCATTGTTTGGTGATGGGGGACATGGTTTGTGGGAAACATGCAACAGGTAATCTTTGGTTTTTCCTGAGGCAGAGGTAATGAAAGGTGTTTTGTGAGAGTCTGATATTCAGAAATCGAGCCAGTGGAAGCTCATGCCATAGCAGTTGGTGTTCAAGTTAATGGACACTCGCAGTCTGGAGAAGCCATTTCTCTCTCTTCCTTTGACCCAAAGCAGCAACGAGGAGAAATGAGTGCAGACCCCGGCTCCCATGGGCCTCAGGCATTGAAACAAACTTGGAGATACATGGGGCTGAAAAGGGAGTGGATCATTTCAAATGAGCACAGAAGGATGTCTGCTTGTGCAGGAGTCAGATGGCCAGTGTCTCCCTGAGGAGAGGCCCTTTGCCAGAGCCACCTGCCAGACACACAGGTCTACAGCCTCCGCCTCTCTGTTTTATTGATAAATGGTGTGTGTGTGTGTGTGTGTGTGTGTGTGTGTAATGCACATGTGCATATGGTGTAAGGGCTGTTAGAGGGTGTTGAACCCCCTGGAGCTGTAGGTTATAAGCTGCCTGGTGTGGGTGCTGGGAAACAAACTCAGGTGCTCTACAAGAGTGTTTGGCACACAACAGGTTCTCAGTAAATATTTGTAGTGGATCAAATAAGCAATGAAAGGAGAAGAGGAGGAATAAAGAAGAGGAAGGGGAGGGGGAAAAGATGAAAAAGAGAAGGAGGGAGAGAAGGAAGAGGAGGAGGGAGAGGAATGGGAGGAGGAGGGAGGAGGAGGAGGAGGGGGAGGAGGAAGAGGAGGAAGTGATTCATTCTTATAGAAACAATAACGCAGAGCACAAAAATAAGAAGATCTGACAAAACAATGAAGAATCAGTGTCCGCTGAAAGAACAGAGGATTTCCCACTAGGCCAGAAGAGGGATATCGGATCCCTGGAACTAGAGTTACATAGAGTGGTGACCTACCATGTGGGTGCTGGAAATCGAACCTGCGTCCCCTTTAAGAGCACAGTGCTCTTAACCTCTGAGACATCTTTCCAGCCTCTGGTGAATATACAATGCAAACTGGAATGTTAGACACCGCTTGAGTGACAAGAGAAAGGGAGACAGGAGTGACAGAAATGGGAATGGCGTGGAGACAGCAGAGGCAGAACGCTCGCAGTTGGCAATACTAAGGGGAGGCTTGTACTTATTGATCAGCGTGTTGTAGGTTTAAGAAACTGCACTTAATTCTCTGAACTCTTTGGAAGTTCACCAAGTTTGTTTGTTTTTTCACCAAATTTATTTTGAATAAACAGCTGACATGACAGTTCTCTACCAATTTTTTAACCTTTAAATTTACTCTTATTTTGCCTGCTTGTATATATTTGCACCATGCATGTGCCTGATGCCCAGAGAGATTCAAAGAGGGCATCAAATCCCCTAGAACCAGAGTGAGAAATGGCTGTGAACCACTGTGTGTGGTAGGACTTGAACCCTGGGTCCTCCGCAAGAACAGCTACTGCTTTGACTGCTGGTCCATCTCCCCAGCCCCACGTTCTCTACCAGTTTCACTGAGGACATGTAACTGGAGATTCTCTGGTATCCTGTTTTATATCACCTTGACAGGATACCAGACTGGTTAATTTATAAAGAAGATTGGAATGCAGCTTAGTGATAGAGTGCTTGCCTAGTCTCTCTCTCTCTCTCTCTCTCTCTCTCTCTCTCACACACACACACACACACACACACACACACACACACACACACACACACACAGCTTTTAGCAGAGCATGGTGGGGCATGCTTATAGTTACTTTAGCCCAGGAGTTCAAGACCAGTCTGGGTAACACAGTAAGACTCCACCTTTAAAAAAAAAAATTAGCCGAGCGTGGTGGTGCACACCTTTAATCCCAGCACTGGGAGGCAGAGGCAGGCGGATTTCTGAGTTCGAGGCCAGCCTGGTCTACAAAGTGAATTCCAGGACAGCCAGGGCTATACAGAGAAACCCTGTCTCAAAAAAGAAAAACTAGAGGCTGAGTTATATATATCTCAGTGGTAGCATGCATATTTAGTGTATTGAGGTCCTGGGTTCTACCAGCTGGAACTCAAAAGAAACTTTTTCCTTCTAGTTCTGAGGTTGGGACACTCAAGAACACGGTACCAACAGATGTCGAGAGGATTCTATGTGGTGTCATCCATACTGGAAGAGCAGAGGGCAAGACAGGTTTGTGGAAAAGCTCATGCTGCTCTCCTGGCTTTATAGCCATCTGCCATAACACTAACTAGCATGGCAGGACAATGCTCTCAGGACCTGATCCCTCTCAGCACATGGGGCTGTTGGTGTGGTTAAGGAATAAAGAGCTTGCTTAGCATGATAAGCTTGACTACATCTCCAGCACCACAGACCATTCTCACCATCTGTCCCTGAGGGGAGGTTTCAAGTATACACCATCTGAATTGCAGAGACTCAACAAATTTTCCAATTTTACTTTTGTTAGGAGCCTTGAAAGAATGTATTACCCAGGACTATTGTACAAGGGGTTATGGAATAGCTCTTCTGAGGTGATGGAGCTAGGAAGAAGTACTTCCAGGTACTGAGGAATGGGAGGTTTTCAGAAGAACCACTTCAACACTGGGGTGTACACATCTTAGCATGATGTTTACTGAGTCACAATGACAGACACTGCTAAGAAGCCAAGGAAGAACAAGACAAAGTTTAGGGAAAGAGGATTCTGGTGTAATCAAACTTCTGCATAGGAGTGTCAAGGGTCGGTAGAAGTCATGTTTGGGTGGATTGTAGAAAGGAGTGAAGTAGTTAAAAATAGAAATGGTTATTAAATTCATTATAGGAGGAGCTGCAGAGTTGGTTCAACAGTTAAGAGCACTTGTTCTTACAGTGGACCTCTGTTCAATTCTTAGCACCCACATGGAGGCTCACCCTTATCTAATACCACTCAGGTCTCAGGTGGCTGTGATCACCATGTGGAAGCGAAGAATAACACCTACACCCTCTATAGGAGCAACTGGTCCTCTTAAATGCTGGGTCATCTTCTGAGCCCTGCCCTTGTTCTTACAGAGCTGGCATTTCCTGGCCGCTCACCTGCATGCTGTACTGTAGTCTCACAGTGACTAACCACGGTGATCCGTCTGTTGTCTTTTTACTGATGCAAGGGAAGGCCACTCAGCATACTGGACTCAAGTCGCCTAGTTTATCATCAATAATGGAGAGAGCTGGGTTGTGGGACACCTGACCATGCCGTGGTTTTAATATGCACAACTTCATGGAATTAAAAGTAGATTCTGGGCTGGAGAGAAGGCTCAGCGGTTAAGAGCACTGACTGCTCTTCCAAAGATCCTGAGTTCAAATCCCAGCAATCACATGGTGGCTCACAACCATCCATAATGAGATCTGATGCCCTCTTCTGGGGTATCTGAAGACAGCTACAGTGTACTTACATATAATAAATACATCTTTAAAAGAAACAAAGAGTTTTTTTTTTTTTTTTAAATAGATTCATTTAGAGGAGGAAAGATGTATACCACAGTGCATGCTATGTGGAGGTCATGGGTAACTTGTGGGAGTTCTCAACTTCTACCATGTCAGATCTGGGAACTGAACTCAGGTTGTCTGGCTTAGGGGGAAACCTTTGTACGTTGGAAGCCAGCCAGTCAGACCCTGTACTGGCTAGTTTTGTGTCAACTTGACACAGCTGGAGTTATCACAGAGAAAGGAGCTTTAGTTGAGGAAATGCCTACATGAGATCCAGATGTAAGGTATTTTCTCAATTAGTGATCAAGGGGGAAAGGCCC
>NC_034590.1:85857839-85861835 GCF_900095145.1 Mus pahari | reverse complement strand
AACAAGATCTGACGCCCTCTTCTGGTGTGTCTGAAGACAGCTACAGTGTACTTACATATAATAAATAAATAAATCTTTAAAAAAAAAAAAAAAAAAAAAAAAGAATAAGTCAGATGTAGTGTCACCTGTATGCCCTTAATTAACACTCAAAGGCAAGTGGCAGGAGGATCCTTGAATTCTAGGACGGTCAAAGATAACCTGTCTACAAAATACAAAACACCACAGAAAAACAAAAGGAATTGGAGCTGACAGAGTCACAGGCACTGTTAGGTCCTCCAGTGTGTCTTACTGGCTTGTTGATCTTTTTCCAGAATAACCTGCAGGCCACGGGTACGTCTAAAGGTGGTAGGACCTTAGCAGGAAGGTGTGACCTTGGAGCGAGAGGCTGACCCTGAACTGAGACCTGCACTGTCTCAGTGGTGACAGAGCAGCAAGAGACATCCCTGTGTAGTAGAAATTCATTTCCCCATTTGAAAGGTGACCCAACTTTGCTTTTTTTTTTTTTTTTTTAAGATTTATGTGAGTACACTGTCTCTGTCTTCAGATACACCAGAAGAGAGCATCAGACCCCACTACAGATGGTTGTGAACTCAGGACCTCTGGAAGAATGGTCGGTGTTTTTAACTGCTGAGTCATCTTTCCGGCCCCCAACTTTTGTTTTCAAGTAAGGTCGTCACACTGGACATTTCTGCTTCTTCCATTCACCCAGGTGTTAAATATCGGCTTTTAGCTACTACAAATGACATGAATTTTAGTCATTAAGGGGCAGTCATTTGATGCAAGGAAACGCCCTGTTAGGAGTGAACCTCTGGGTGCAAACATGGGACAAGGACAGTTCTGGATGAAGTCACTAGTATGGAAAATCATAACCTTTCCACTGTGTCCAATTGCTCAAAAGCCATTTGTATTCTTTGAGTTTTTTTTATCTCTTGCAGTGTGTGCTCAGTTGCCATTGCACACATGCAAGTTCAGAGGACGATTCAGAGCGGTTGGCTCTTGACTCCTAACACGTGGGTACTGGAGGGCAAACTCAGGTCATCAGGGGTAGACTGACAGTCAGGGCTTTTACCCATTGGGCCATCTCACTGGTCCAATTTCCCGAGCTTTTAAAAACTGGGTACAAGATGGCTTAGCAAGTCCTTTGTTTCCCTTTCATGCTATTCCTTGACATTCATTCATTTATGTCAGATAGGCAATGTGGTGTAGGGTTACAGGCTGCAGGGCCTCATGGACCAATACTCCAGAACCTAGTCTACCTCTTGAGTTTTGTTAGTTTAGTGGTTAGACATGGATTGATTAAAACTGAAAATCTTATAAATAACCCTGCATGTTTAATAGTGAATCGGTGGAAATGCTTTAAAATCTCACTGATCTTCCATTCTTTCGTGGTCCTGAGGATGGAGCCTTACATATGCTAGAGAAGCACCATCCCATTCTGTGCAGCTTCCTATGAGCTCAGGGCAATCAGCTCGGTCTCCCTGGCACTAGGATGTCTGGCCAGCACCCTTATGGTTCTGCTCTTAAATGGTGTTTTGCTTCCTGGTATGTTTGTTTGTCTACCACTTGTGTGCCTGGTGCCTGTGGAGGTGAGAAGGGCACGTTGGATTCCTTGGAACTGGAATTAGTTGTAAGTTGTCATGTAGTTGAACCTGGATCCTCTGGAAGGACAGCCAGTGCTCTGAATCAGAGCCATCGCTCTAGCTCTTTTATTTTAGAATAGAATTTATTCAGGACGTGGGGAGGGGAGTTGAGAAGCTGAGAGGGTAGTAAGTAGAGACAGAAAGACAGAGACAGAGAGAGAGAGAGAGGGGAGGGAGGGAGGGGCAGAAGAGGCTGGCCATGAGCACATGAAGAGGGGGGAGGTAATGTGGAGGGAAGGGGGAAGGGACTAGAGGACAGAGAGGGAGCAGGAAGACAAGAGCAAGAGCCTTTCATCTATTCTTTTGTTTTTGGAGACAGGGTTTCTCTGTGTAGCCCTGGCTGTCCTGTAACTCACTTTGTAGACCAGGCTGGCCTCAAACACAGAAATCCACCTGCCTAGGCCTCCCGAGTGCTGGGATTAAAGGCGTGCGCCACCACGCCCGGCCCTCTCATCTATTCTTAAACATAGAATTAGTTTTTAGTTTCTATGTAAATTAACTGTAATGTGCAGTCCCAGAGGCTGGATTTGAAAATCAGTGTTTACACTAAAACCAAACTTCTTTAAGGTACTTTACACACACTGTTGATCATCCAGAGAATACTTACACAGGCAGTACCTATTTGTAGAGTGTGAGGAATTAAAAAACAATGAAAAGGCCCTTTGGGTGAAAATGCAAAACGTAGTCTGTGAATCAGAAACCAACTGCTCTGTGCCCCCATTTCAACTTTGAAAGGAGCAGCTTTACGAAGCCCAGCTCAGCAGGCACACACTGCACCCTGATACATAACAGATCAGCTCTAATACAGGCTGCATTCTCATCTTTAAGCCGATTACAAACTGGACAATTATTCAAAGCTCCATCCACCAACCCACAATGCACCCATGTTCACTGCTGTACAAACCAAGGAGAAGAGATGAGCCCGCCCCACTCGGGCGGCCGCAGTCACCCGGTGATGGTTCCTGTCAGCCGTCAGTCTAGGGAGATGGTGAGATGGGCACGGTTTCCTACTTCCTACTCGGCAGGCCTTCCCCATTTACAGACACTGAGGATAAAGGCATCACAATCAAACATGGGAAACTGCTTTCTCTTTATTTAGACCTTAGGAGGAAAAGAATGAACTTTGGTCACATAGTACCTTAAAAAAAAAATCCAGTTTTACATATTTCTAAATACACAGGACTAAATGAGCAGAGAAATAATTTCTTCTGTAAAAACTGGCCAAATTTTATCAAAACTTTACCATACAGTAAAATCAACTTATATAAAGACATTTTGGGTTTGCAACCTTTGAATGATGTGACAGGGCACTCCACATGTAAGTGTCCCGTGCTTGCTCTGGTCCACGAGCAGAGACTAAACAAGCATGGACTGCCAATGACGGTATGCAGCAGGGCTGGTGGCAGCCAACGCCATTATGGAAAGGTCTACTTTAACAAAGTATAATCAAGGGAACACATCACAGTATCAGATGAATTATGTAAGAGAAAAATAGGAACAAACCAAAAGATGAAGATGAAAGAGCTACCACAAACAAAGCAAGTGTCCCCCATAATGCACCTACAGAGGCAAATGGTGGGGAGAGGGCAGATGATGCTAATATGAAAGGAAGCTGAGTACAGTATTTATTTCTCATTTTATACAACTCTGACTCTTTACAAAAATGGTTATAGTCATGCCTGGAGAAATGTAACCCACGGCATTTGAAAGCAAACACTCTTTGTAGTTATTTAAAAGGGCCTTTTTAAAAATTATAATACAAAGGTCTGTGCTCTATAAGCAGTCCTCCACTGTGCATTATAACAATAAGGCTTACTTTTAATACAAAGACTAAGTGTTTGGTAGTTAGGAGCCACTGGACTTGACAAACATCATCTTATAATTGCTCTTCGCATCTTTTTTGCTCTTTGAGTCTTCTGTGTCATCAGGATGCTCAGTGGCATGAAGCTCTTCTGCAGACTCCTCCTTCTCAGACTCAGAATCACTGTCCGAGTCATCTGGACTCTCAGCATCAGGGGAGTCGTCCTCATCATCATCTCCAGCCACATCACCTTCTCCATCATGATCTTCTACCTAAAACATCAATCAAAGGCCTATGAGGGAAAAACAAGCACCACTGGCCAGTACAGAAACTGGGAACTGGGATTGGTCCTAATTTTTGTCTATCTTAAAAAGAGCCCACTTTACTTTTGCATATGCCAGCAAGATTTTGCTGAAAGGACCCTGATATAGCTGTCTCGTGTGAGGCTAGGCCAGTGCCTGGCAAACACAGAAGTGGATGTTCACAGTCATCTATTGGATGGAACACAGGGCCCCCAATGGAGGAGCTAGAGAAAGTACCCAAGGAACTGAAGGG
>NC_034590.1:85856500-85857654 GCF_900095145.1 Mus pahari | reverse complement strand
AAGAGAGGCCCCTTAGTCTTGCAAATTTTATATGCCCCATACGGGGGAATGCCAGGGCCAAGAAGTGGGAGTGGGTGAGTAGGGGAGCAGGGCGGGGGAGGGTATAGGGAACTTTTGGGATAACATTTGAAATGTAAATAAAGAAAATATAATAATAATAATAATAATAATAATAATAATAATAATAATAATAATAATAATAAAGCAGCCCATAACTCAGGAGGCAGAGGCAGGCGGATCTCTATGAGTTCAAGTTCCAGCAGGGGTTACATAGTGAGACCCTATCTTAAAACACCCCAAAGCAGTTCACTTAATAGTATTAGGTCAGTATTTCATAGGCAAATTAAGATTCCTGGCTGCTGAGGGAAAGACTGAGGACAGCCACTCCAGGCTTTAAGGAAAACCTCTCAGGAGCACTCCCGCTGTCTCCCTCCTCTAGACTGATGACATTTCCTGCTTTTCTCTTCCTGGAACAGCATTTGTCAGTCATTCACACCACATCAGTCATTATTACACATTGGTACTTATTAGAGACCAATCAAGAAACAGCTAGGAAACAAACCTAAGCCAGAATTTTAAACTTACATGAAAGACAGTTTAACAGACTTTTAACAGATACGAATAAAGGCTCATCTTATGATCTGTTACAGGTATTACTTATGATCTTTAACCATCTGTTAAAGGTCTGCCTAGGTTAAGTAAAATTTACCCTAAGCCAACATTAGAAAACTCATTTTAACTCCTTAAGAACATTTCCTGACTCTCTAGTGACAGCTGTAAGAGTGTTTTAAGTAAGGAGGCAGAGGCAGGTGGATTTGAGTTCGAGGCCAGCCTGGTCTACAGAGTGAGTTCCAGGACAGCCAAGGCTACACAGAGAAACCCTGTCTCGAAAAACCAAAAAAGTGTTTTAAGTAGCTGATAAGAAAGCACTCTGTCATCAGGCAGTGGTGGCACATGCCTTTAGTCCCAGCACTTGGGAGGCAGAGGCAGGCAGATTTCTGAGTTCAAGGCCAGCCTGGTCTACAGAGTCAATTCTAAGACAGTTAGGGCTACACAGAGAAACCCTGTCTTGAATAAACCAAAACCAAAACCAACAAACAAAAACAACAAAAAAAGCTCTCTCTCTCTCTCTCTCTCTCTCTCTCTCTCTCCCT
>NC_034590.1:85844374-85856385 GCF_900095145.1 Mus pahari | reverse complement strand
TCTCTCTCTCTCTCTCTCTCTCTCTCTCTCCCCTCCCCCCCTCCCCCTCAGGGTTCTCAGATGCTCTGGCAACCCAAATATCAAATGGAAGGCACTCATGTCCCAGTGGTGACCAGTCATACCTCACTGAAGCCGAGTCCGCAGTGCCGCCGGTACCGTCCTGACAGTTTGCTGTCCATGCTCTGCTGGTACTGAGATTCCAGTTCTTCATTAATTTTCTTGTCTTCTTCCCCTGCGTGTCCATTGTACTTTGGTTATGATTCAGTCAAATCAACAAAAACATTTGATTACACAAAAAGACCCACAAAACAGAGGCTATTCTATTCAGGGCTGAGTTCTCTAACTGATTGACTTCACATTGCGTTCTGTGGGCAGTTTCTGTAGCACAGTTGTCACCTACTAAATAACACAGTAGCCAACACACATATTTATGATAACTTAGGAGCCAGCCTTCTAAATTAAATGTCTAATGATCACTCAGAAGGTTTTCTCCAGATGACCTAAAAACCTCCAATACACAAGAGTGTTTGTTTCTGAACAGAGAGAACAAAAGTGAGCAACTCTGCTCAGAGCATGCAAGGCCACCCCAGGGTGGCCTGCAATGCTTCTCAGTTAATAAAAACAAACTAAAATCCCAAGATAGTTACTATGCAGCATTTGTATGTTCACACTCACTCTGCACCAGGCAGCAGAGCACTGGCAGCACTGTGAACCCCACTTCAAATGGACGGTCCTCAATAGTCTGTACCCAACACTGGACACAGTGCTTTAGTGTATAAAAGCAATTTTAGGTTCCAATCACAAATTTCTGTGCTTCAGGTTATTTTCTTCATAGAGCCCTCAATGTCTTTGGCATCATTATCTAGCGAGCACGGCAAGGACTATCACAGCGTCTCATGCACTCATGCCATTTCACTTTGCTATAATTCTCAATTTTAAAAGACAAGTATTAAATACCAAAATGCCTTTCCATTTTGAAAGGCCGATGTGGAACAATGCTAATCATTCTGAAACAACTAATGTCAGAAAAATGAGAGATCAAATGATTTCTGAAATATACTATATAAGATAGGTCACATAAAGTTAAATGATTTAGTTAAAATTTTTGTTACATTTAGTTTAGATTATGCTGTAAATAACAACCAAAATTTTGTTTACTTTCCAGTAGACTGAATTAAAATCCAATTCATTTGCAGTTTTTATTAAAAAGTTTTTCCCTTTTTTTTTTTTCCTTTTCTGATGCTGCAAAGCCAGGGCTATAAGCATGCTAGGCAACTGTTTTACCAATAGAATATATTTCCCTTGAAATGCTTTAGTTAACAGAACTATGCACAGAAAAGCTCAAAATCATAGATCTAGCACCTCTATTTTAATTATGTTTTTCTTACCTGTTCGGAAGTGAGATGTTGATTTGTGATCTCCTATAACAAGACGACCAGTGTGTTCTTTCTGTAAGAAGATAGAAAATATATTAAAACTTGAAATTGCTCATTTAATATAATTACTGGATATTCACTATAATGTAGTGAAAACTAATGCAAGCTTCTGGGATATTCTGAAGACTAAGGCATAAATCAAGAGCTCTGTCTTTATGGAATTATATACTAGCAAGAGGAAAGACTAGAAAGAAACACACAAATGTAAACAGTGAATTAGACGATCCTAGAAGGTAGCACCATCAAAACAAAACAGAGAATACAGTCACAGAGCGCTCAAAGGGGTCGAGATCAGGGTCTATATTTTGAGACAAGGTCTCACTATGTAGACCAGGCTGTCCTTGAACTCCTAAGAGATCTCTCTGCATCTGTCTCCCAAGTGATAGGATTGAAGGCAAGCACCACATGCCTGTCCCAGGCTAGAATTTCAAATGATACACAATGAGAAAATTAAGCCAGCCCAAGCATTTTCTTTCCTGCTGAGTGTGTGTTGTCATTTCATCATGGCCCCTTGCTCCCATCTCAACACTGATTTCTCTATGTAGTTCTGATTATCCTGGAAATTATTCTGTAAACCAGGCTGGCCTGCAACTTTAGAGATCTGCCTGCCTCTGCCTCCTGAGTGCTGGGATTAAAGGCATGTGCTATCATCATGCCTAAACCTCATGAATTTCTTAAAATCTTTTCTGCAATCTCTTCCTGATTCCTCAAGAATATCTTAGAAAGCCAGCAAGCAAGCAAGCAAACAAAACAAAGACAAAGAATCCCCCCAAAACTTATTTAGATTGAAAGCAAAATACTTATCACGTACCAAGTAGTAGAAAATGAAAATGAACATTATTATTTACAATATATCACAATTAACTAGCTAGCTCTTTATTAGATTACAATAAACCCTCAATTTCAACCGGCCAAAGACAGATCTTAAAACAATGTAATACAAAACATTAAAAATAGTTTGATTCAAAGAAACTACATAATTAGTTTCATTAGTCAGTCCACTCTTTATAGTTCCCATTTCATTTCCTAAAGTAAAGAAAGGATCCATGAAAAGATTAAATCTAATCCCAAAGCAACATTAAAAAGCGCCTGTGGAGACACATGTATATTTCTTCCATCTCAGGATACATCTAAGTTCCACCTCCAGCCCTTTAGGCAAAGATTTATATAATGGCAGAAAGCCCATTAACTGGTTACCAAATTTTAAAGATTCTCTTAGAATGTTTTTAGTACTGTCAGAATTTTCATCCTAGTACTTGATCATGTCCCCTAAATTATTACTTTATATACCTTTAACAAATCTTTTATTTGTAGACGCCAAGAGAAAGTTGTGTACTATGAAACACCGCAAATCATGAGGCAGCAAGGATCATTGATTCACTACAGAAATGCTCCCTGACAGCTCTGTAGGGTCTGCATTCCTCAGCCCTCTATACTCAGAACTCTCTAATGGGAGTTGAGCTTGCAGATCTGCCCACTACTATTTCTAGAAGCTCTCTTGTGCAGGAAAGCCAGCGATAACTGGCCACCTCTCTATGCTCCCTTACACTAACGACTCTGTGTTAGTTGCAGTTTCTTTCAATGCACAACAGTCATCACGTCACCAATGGTGATACCCAGGACCCAGAGCAGTGCTGGTGTGTATTAATCAGTAACTGCTGGTGAAATGCACCAGGGCTTTACATGTACAACAAAGGGTGGGGTTTTATCTTGAGGTGCTGAAAAGAAGAAAATGCTCTCCCAATGCTTTCAAATGTAGCTTGTAAAACAAAACTGCTAGGAAAAGAAAGGTTTTCAAAGAATGCTTTCTTATCACCTATAACTACACATTTAATTAAACTCAGGTGTATTCCAAAATATATGCAACATTCCTAAAATTAGGCCTCTGAAAAGGAATAGTCCCTTGGCTGCTACTTTAAGGGCTATGAAATACAGACTTCTGACTTTTGGCAGCAGCTATAATTGCTTAGAAATGTCTTCTATGAAAACCATCAGGCAGCAAGCAATCAGCTGAGTTTATACAAATCCAATTTTCTTCATATAGTCTCTAACCACACTGAAGGTGCAGAAAAGCCCAGTCTGGTTCAGAAACTGTATAAATTGAAAGTGTTTGGTTAGGCTAGGTATATTTCCCAAAGCAAAAAATAAATCAAGCAAGAAGAAAACGGACCCCAAGATGCCCCATCCTCCTCCCTTAACCATATAAACACAACACTGTTTTAAAAAGATAAAAACATTTAATCATTCCTGAGATATATATATATATATAAATAAATAAATAAATAGAAGGTAACCTAATTAGTTTTATGTCCCTTAGTTCTTTATTACTTTACATAAAAATGAAAATTATGGCAGGATGCATGTCTGTTGAGAGATCACTCATAATATACCTATATGTTTGTATCTATGACGTACCTAATCTGCCAATCAAATCTATTTAGCTTCAAAGGATAGCACACCTCTGAAATGGCAATGAGCAAGGCCAGTTGAATAGTGCTTCTCATGGTTAAAGTGCTTCTTAAAAAAATAAAAAAACAAAAAACAAAACACAAGAAAACAACAGTCTTTAAATTTTGGATGGCAAAGGCTGCTGATTTGTATATAGTTCAATTCATGATTATCACAATTACTCATAATGTTTATATAGCGGTGTAATAACTNCAGCAGTTCCTAAATNATACTGTGGAAAGAAAAACATTTGCAAAATACTTTATTTTTAAAGTTCATTACTTGTAGGCAAAGATGTTAAGAGCATTGTTTCCATTAAAATCAGTAACAATGAAAAAAAAAAAAGATAAAAACATACAATGCTTACCTTTCCTGCACCCATAAGTCTCAAGAACTTTTGTTTTCTTTCTTCATTGCCTAAGTCTGCTGCCTCCCAATTGCTAGATCCAAGCTGCAAGACATTAGTTATTTTGGTTTTTGTTTCTGCATTTACAAATACTAAAATATTTATATTCAATCTGTAACTCCAAGTTTTCTTCTGCCAGTTTTAACTAACTGGGACTCGTGGTTTTTAGAAGTCAATCAATGTATCACATCTGAGTTCTGCTAGGCTCCCTTCCCTCACCTCATGGCAGAACTCTTCATTTTGTTACAGCCACAGCTCTGTCTCTAAAGCCTGAAAATGCCATCATCACATAGAGCACTCATACATTACTATGTACATACATACTCCTGCGGGTCTTGAGCTCCAGGATGCAAATCTGTGACACCTACTGCCTAATCAAGCTGTGAAGGGGAGTAGAACACTCAGTAACAGAAGGCTGCCAGGACTGTTAGAGAAAGCTTTAACAATTCTGGGTTTGGGCCAGTCAGATGGCTCAATGGGGGAAGGTACTTGTTGCTTAGTCTGACAACCTAAATTTGAGCCCTGGGATTGCCAAGGTGAAGGGAAGAAACTGACTTCCACGTAGTGTGACATGAAATTATGCTGAGTGAACAAGTACATACACATGTACACATACACAAAAAATGTAACAAATCACTCAAACATATACCTTGCTTATATTCTAAGGAATAGCATGTCATCATAATCTTTCAGGTTTTTTGTCTGTTTGAGAAATTCCAATTATTTATTAGACCCAAAATGTTATGAACTTTATTGTTTCTTAGAGATCCTCCAAAGAACAGAAATAAAGTTTACCCTCCCGAAAGTCTACAATTCACTGTATCTTTCTAGTAGGATCACTGAACTGTTTTGTCAATTTAAGTACTATAGAATCATAATAACTATATTTTCCTCTACATTTTAAAACAAATGTAAGATTTCATTATAATCTGTCAACCACTTGCAGTCATACAAGAGTGACTAAAAGAGAAACCCTTTTTGTACTATATTGTGTCAAATATTTTACTGTCAAAATGTTCAATCATCTGTTGTGCAATTTTTAATTTTTACCCAAAGGAAGAAAACTGACAAAAGGCATTTTAGAACTAAGATTTTTAAAAAAGAAGAGGGCCAGAGAGTTGTCTCAGTGGGTAAGAGCAATAGATGCTCTTTTCGAGAACCTGGGTTTGATTCCCAGCACTGACAAGGCAGTTTACCACTGTCTCTGACTCCCATTCTAGTAAATCCATGCCCTCTCTGGCCTCCTTGGGTACGAGGCATACACTTGGTGCACAGACATATTTGTAAGCAACACGCTCATACACACAAAAATTAATAACTAAAAAACAAAACAAAACAAAATAGCGGGTAGTATAGAATTATAGGCTAAAAATGAGGATGAAGTTATGTGCAAATAACTCAGGCTGATTCTTTGTATAATAAACGACTAGATGAGTTTTTCCAACCCACCAATCAAGTAAGACAAACCAGGAATAAAGAATATGGTACCCTCATGCAGAAAGCCACTCAACGGGAAGGGCTCCATTTTGCTGAAAGAGTTTCATTTTGCAAGAAGAACTGGGACCATCTCAGTTTTCTAAAAGGATGCTTGGCTTTTACTTCATCTTTTATTATATGTGTACAACATTTACTTGATTTGTAATGGGCAAAGGCTGAAGACAGGTGTGCATACAAAGGTGACTAAAAGAAAAAGATGATAAAGAAATGAAGACATTCATTGGATTGACCATTCTAAATAAAATATAATAAAAAATAAAAATGTTTTACAATAATGGGGCAAAGATGAAAAACCTCCAACACAAAATGGTAAGTCCTCAGTTTTTCAAAGAGTCCAAGTATTATATTTTCACTACGAAAACACAAGAGACAGAAGCCACGAGAAAGCTAAAACCTATTAGAAATAGATAAGCAATCTTTAACCACATGTTCTAGTTGATACATGATACCATGAGCAATCAGCTATATCCATAGGATGCCAACTCTTTGGGTTTAAAGACTGTTAAAAATCAGAAACCGATAGAGTAGAAATTTAGACTTGTTATTGTTAAATTTAGATTAAAATTCCAAGTAGTCATTAATAGTCCCCTTTTATTTCTCTGAAAATTACAAATGAAATATACAGAAGTTTTAAAACAAGGAGAACAATTTCTGGGCATATGATAGTTAAAGCATTTGCACCACACCACTGTTCTTCTCAACTACATTTGATGAGGAGACTTTATGTTCTCATAATTTTGGCTGCCTAAGTTACAAATCTCTATTCCTTCCCATGACTGCAGATCTTTTTATAGATCAATTAGTCCTAACTATTTCTAGCTCATTTTAATAAAGTACCACTACCACCAATTCTTATTCTCACTAAACCACTTGCTCTGTGAGCCAGGACTGACATTTCACTTAGCTTTGATTCCTTATTGACTAAGACTTTTCAGAAGCCTATTTTATAACTGGTATGGTGCCTATCTATAGTCATGAGATGAAGGTAGCAGTGTCCTGAGTTTTGGGGCTACACAGAAAATTTAATACTAGTCTCAGATACACAGTAGTTTTGAATCGAAATCCCAATGGCTGGGGACATAGCTCATTGGTAGAGAACTTGCTTAGCATGTATGAGGTCATGGGTTTGACTCCCCATACCCAAAACCAAACTAAACCACCACTACCAACAGAAGAAACCATCTCAACAATGCATGAAGAGTTGTATACAGGTTAAAAATCAAATATGAAAACCTGAAAGGCTATGACTCCAAAAATTCTTTTGACTGTTAACATGGCACAAATTATTCACCTGACCTTACAAGGAAACTCAGTAGTGATAGGTGCACTCAAAATACTGAATATAGTTACCTTCAGGCACATCTGTGAACGCATGAAATAGGTCAATCTTTTACCGATACTCAGACCTTATTCTCAAGATAGCTCATTATAAATATGCAAATATTCCCAAATCCAACAACTTCTGAAACCTGAAACACTCTTGGTAACAGTAGCAAAATTACAGTTACGGAAGTAGCAATGAAAAATTTTATGGCTGGGGACAACAGAATTAAAGGGCCGTAGCATTAGGAAGGCTGAGAACCACTGCTCTAGAGCCGCTCACAGTCCAACAAGCAAACCAATGGGCAGGTAATAAAGGGCACTAGGGCTCAGGAACTGCATGAGCTGCCCCATGCTCTGGCCACAACCTCTGCTTCTTCCACACATACTGCATGGGGCCAAATTAGCTCGTGTTCCACAAACCACAGCTGCAGAACTGCAGAAAGCTAAACTATCTAAAAATCCAACTTTTCCAATTTCCCATTCTCTTACAAGAATATACTCAGGTTGGGGTTGTAACTTACACATAAGGCCCATGTTTCAATGACCAGCACACATATACCCAACAAGAACATAGCAGCAAACATCTTGACAACATTTTTACCTAAGTAACTATTTTTACAATCTCTAATTATATTCTTTTAATACATTGTTGTTTATTCGTTCTTCCTTTCCAAGAACAGCAAGCACATTTCCAAAATACTACATTCTGATACACAGTACCTAACAAGTATTTGTGATTCTCCCGCTCTGATAGAACAGCTTTCATTATCCATTTCAACCAAACCAATAAAACCTCAAGAAGCCCTTTTCATTACTCCTCACCCCAGACTGCAGTGTTACTCCTTATACACATAGCCCACTGACGACATACTCGAGACTACTTCTATGTCACCCTTTCCTAGCAGTGCATTCTGAGATATGATATCTATTCCTAGTATCTTCTGGTTTTGTTGCCCTCAATCGTGCATCAAATCACTAAATCAGAACACCTTGCAGCAGGTACTAACACATAACTGATAGTTGATTTTCTAAAATTATCAGGTTTATCTTGAAAATACAGATGAGATAAACAAATAAACAAAAATATCAAGCAAGGTAATATCCAGTTAGCAGAAAAATAATAAACATATATAACGGAAACTGAGTTAAGAAAACCACTGTTACTGTATATAGCATAACATCAACAACACAATCATCTTTATGATAGTATAGGTAAAGTCACAGGTCCCAATCTTGAAATGCAATTATAATCACCTATAAATCAACTACCAAGACAACAGTTATAGGATTTGAAATATATCAAAGTTCACTTGGCTCAAAAGTTGTTTTATTTCTGAGTCTATCAAAGCAAGTATGTGTGACAGTCTCGGAATCAATTCACGGTTGATATTGGGAGGAAAATAATGTAACAGCTCTTTTAGATCTAAAGTTTAGATCACTAAAAAACCTAGACAAATTCCTAACAATGCAGAATGGTGGTATTAACAATGTAAGATCTAAAGTCCAGTAGCAGGGAAGGCAAGGGACATGATTTAATCTCACAGACAACCAGTCATTCCTCCACTCTTTTTAAATTGATTACTAATCTTCCTTACAAGACTAAAATTTATTCTATTTATTACAATTCTGGTCCACACCCCATCTTCCAACCAAAGGAGTGTGGTTCTTAGTATTCTCTCATTAACTACAAAATAATTCAGGGAACCTTTTATGCTTCACAAAGGACTTATGAAAGATGTCAAACTGCACTAAAAATTACAATTCTGATGCTGACAGTGTATGAATAAGCGAGATCAGCTTTCATCTGTCTCAAAGATGACTTCCTCGTGTCCCCTTCCCACCAACTTCCCCATCAATGTTTCCAAGGGATTTCATTATAGAAGAACCTAATTTTACAAGTTATCTGCAGTTTCCATGACACTATGCTAGAGCTAGGACAAATATAAGCATCCTCTTTATTAATCTTTCAATTCCAGTATCTGGCATTGTAGTCAGTATTTAACAGGTTAATAAGGGACAGTTTATTATTTAAAATGATAAGCTGAAGGCATGAGAGGGCAGGAAAAAGGTATTTGACATCAAAATGAGCTTCTGGGTCTCACTCCCTCTAACCATTATTCCATCCGCAAACTGTCTACCACAACCTTCAGCTTAATATTGGTCTCTGTTTATTAAGAATGGTGTAGTTAGGGCAGCAATTACCAGTACACAGCAAAAAAAGGATTCGGGCTGGAAAATTTGTCCAAATGTGATTGAACATTTCGCCATAGCCAGAGGAGCGTTTTAACCCAAAGTCAGGAGTATGACATATCTATCCTGAAATGACTAAGAAATGAGCTTCACCGGTCTCCCAAAACGCAAAGACATCTCGATTAAGTTCTTTTTCCTTTTCGACCCTTCTCAGGATTTCCTTCCTCAACCCCCGTTCCTACGCAGGTCTCTGGATCTCAGCTCAGGGCCTCTTCAAACCTTCAGATTCTAGTAGGAAAAGGAAGACATCCCTCGTTGCGCCCCCTTCCTTCGGGCGCTTCTTCCTCCATCCACCCTTCCCGGCCTACCCCAGCCTTCACTAGGCCTCAACCCTCATCCATTGTTATTTACATCGTCGTCGGGGGAGGCTGAACGTTTCACCCCGTGCGGGTGAGACTCCCGGGCAGCACTCATCGTAGCTGGGATCCCGACGGGGATATGCCAAACACACTCGCAGTTCTCCTCAAACGCGACACCAGCAGCCCTCACCCGGCCGCCGGACCAAGCAGCGCCACTCCAGAACGCAGAGCCCCCTCCGGGCCTTCTCCGCCACAGTCGTCACTGCTGCGGCCGCTCGCTACCCTGGAGCACACTGGGAGTTGTAGTTTTTCGGACTCACTCTTTACTGGCCTGACTGAGCCGTATTCAGTGACTTAAACTACAATTCCCAGGAGGCCGAGCGAAGCATCTCGCGCGGCGTGGCGGGAGTGCCCTCGGAGGCTACGCTTTCTTCGGCGTGTAGAGGGAGCTTTCCCGCGGATGGGTATGGTGGTGATCGTTGGCGGAGAACTTCGTTGCCACAGACAGGCCTAGAGTGGGTTTTCGCCTTTTTTTGTGTGAGGTTCTGCCCTGTTAGCAAACACATTCATCATAGTTAAACACACAGACTTAAATGTAATGTTTGAGGCTTTTTGAATACGAGTTCTCGGCTCAAGACAAAAACCTTTAAAAAAATGGCTTCTTCCCCCAGCCTAATGTGTGGTCTCTACAGCTCACAGGGGATATTCTGACTAAAGTCTTCATTCTCTTCCTTTCCTTCCTTCCTTTCTTTTCTCACTGAAAAGAGTTCTGTGTGAAGCTGAAGCTGAAGGCTTTTTTTTTTTTTTTTTCTAAACAGCCCCACCCCTCTGGAATTGTGGACCGTTTTCCACTGGGCTTAATGTATTCTAGATAGGAGTAACCCAACCCTCTGACCCCTTTCTTAAGGTAGATATTATTTGAAACTTCATCGACTGAAGTCTGTTTGCCAGAAAATCCTGTATCTATATTCTTTTTCTTGGGGTTGGAGAGGGGGTAAATTTCCTATATAATAAACCCCTTTAAAGTTACAGTACAGTAGCACTCCCAACCTGTTTCAACTGTCTCCTCAGTTTAGTTGCAAGAGATCACCCCATCCACTCCCTTAGGATAGATACATTCGCTGCCCTTCCCATTTGCAATCCTGTTTCTATTTCCTTTTTCCCCATTTCCCTGAACCTTTCCCAGCCCCAACAATGAATAAGCTTCCTGCAAGATCTTGTAGTCCAGTGTTCAGATACTGAAGATAAACTTCTGTACGTTATAGCTGAATTTGCATCCACAGTTGAACCTGACATACCGTCAGGATGACTTTCCCCTACTCATTCTGAAGCCTTCCAGCCTTGATTTTAAAGTATAAACAAATGGTATGACAGTACATGTCTAGTCTTAAGTCTCCATACCGAGTGTCAGCATCTGTGCTCAGCAGTTACTCTAGTTGAACTGCTTGTATAGAAGCACTGCTTTCCTAAATTTCAGATAAGAATGAACCATTGATAGAACTGTACCCAAAGTAAGACCTGACTATGCCTGTAAACCTAGTGTCTGGGAGGTGGTGAAGGAAGATCAGAAATTCAAGATCATCCTCTCCTAAATAATGTGTTGTTGGTCAGCCTAGGCTATAGTGAGACCTCCTCTCAAAAGAAAAAAAATAAAAATAAAAACAGCACCCTCCCTGCCCCTGCCCCAACATCAGAACTTAGAACTGTGCACACTGGGAAGACAGTTTCTTAATTTATGTAGTCATAGATCTAATTCCTTTATTTTTGAAGCAGAGAATAGCTTTTAAATAAATTATATAAAAATACAGTTGGAGCCATATTTAATAAGCCTAACCAAGCAAAACACAAACTAATCTGCTATTTCTGTGTTAAACCACAATAAAGGAAAAAAAAAAACTATGAGGAAAATATTTTTAGAAATGGTTGCTTAGTCACTAGAATTAAAATATTTTACCTATTAACTTCATGACCCTACTTAGTTTTTATAGAGGCAGTTACAATGGAATTCCATCTAAGTAACAAAGTAGGATGATTATAATTCACTTCAAATAGATTTGAAAAATTGTAATGAGCACAATTTAGAACTCTTAACCATGTTACTGACAAAATAAGATGGCCCAGTATCTACTTAAAGATAGCTAAGTGACTCTAAGATGAAGAGGATTGTAAGGTTAGTAGCTACTAAATAATTTTAACTTTAGTAATAGATAAAAGTCCAGAAAAATTTAATGGGTTAATAATGTGCTTTTCATTTACCAGATTTGTGGCACATCTAGATGGCCATGTCTTCAAGTTATCATAAAACATCACTGAGAGCCGGGTGTGGTGGCGCACGCCTTTAATCCCAGCACT
>NC_034590.1:85837762-85843634 GCF_900095145.1 Mus pahari | reverse complement strand
AAAAAAAAAAAAAAAAAAAAAAAAAAAAAAAAAGAAATACCTAACTCTTCAGGTATTTTTTTTTAAGATTATTTTATTTTATGAGTACACTGTAGCTGTACAGATGGTTGTGAGTCTTCATGTGGTTGTTGGGAATTGAATTTTGGGGGGGGTGACCTCTGCTGGCTCGGATCAACTCTGCACCATCTGTCCCTGTTCATTCCAGCCCAAAGATTTATTTATATAAGTACATTTAGCTCCAGAAGAGGGCATCAGATCTCATTACGGATGGTTGTGAGCCACCATGTGGTTGCTGGGATTTGAACTCAGGACCTTCGGAAAAGCAGTCAGTGCTCTTACCTGCTGAGCCATCTCGCCAGCCCCAGGTACATTTTTTAAGTGAAAACGTTCAAAATTCTTTCTCCTATCTTTTTTTTTTTTCCTGATGTTTGGAAAAAAAAGGTCTCACTAACCCAGCTTGGCCTGGAATTCTACATAGCACATTGTGTTGCTGAACTCATGGTTTTCCTATCTCAGCACCCCCCCCCCCAAGTGTTGGGATTACAGATGTGTGTAGTCTTACTTGGCTTTTACCTACAACAGAACTTCTTACCTGTATTTAACTTTAACTTAGTACCTATTCACCAACTTGCCCCCATATATTTTTCTCAGTTTTCTCCTTATCCTCTGATAAACACTCTACTACCATGAGGTCAATTTTTAAATAATCCCCATGTGAATGAATGAATCACTTAGGACTTGTCTTTCTGTTTCTCATTTATTCCACTTGATACTCTCCAGTTCCGTGCATAATGGCACACATGACAGGATTCCATTCCTTTGTAAGGCTGAATGTTGTGTATATATACTGTCATCTGTTCATCATTGATTGATGCTTAGCTTGCTTCCATTTCTTGGCTATTATATAAATAATGCTGCGATAAAAATGGGAGCACAGATGTCTCTTCAACACAGTGCCTTCATTTCCTTTGTATACATACCAGTTGGATGATTGCTGTGTACCATATGATAGTTCTATTTTTAATTTTCTAAGAAACCTTCATGCTGCTTGCTATAATGGCTGTACCAATATTCATCCATTAGTAGTTGTGAACTTCATCTTTCCTCGTCATTCTCGATAGTAATATATATATATATATATATATATATATATATATTCAATACTAGTTTTTTCTGGATTGAGGCACACCACTCTGATTTTGTTGTTGTTGTTGTTCTTCTTCTCTAATGGTTAGTGATGCGCATTTTCTCATGTATCTGTTGGCTGTGTGTCTTCTTCTGAGAAATGTTTATAAGCTCTGCTAGAGTTTGACACCCCTGACACACCCTAAAGGCCAAGTTCAAATTTTAATTAATTTATATGTTTTGAGACATGGTCTAAAGCTCAGGCAGGCCTCAAATGCCTCATCCTCTTGTTTCAGGCTTATTAAGTTTGAGAATACAGGCATGTACTACCATGCCTGATTCAAGTTCAATTTTAGAAACTCTCAGAAAATATTCCAGCTATTCCACCATCCCCCACCATTCCTCTCCTCCCAGTTACAGATGGCCTTTATGCCTCTGGATTTTAAAAAGAATATCATCATCATCATCATCACCATTGTCATCATCATCGTCGTCATCATCATCATCATCATCATCATCATCTATGTGGGGGTATGTGTATGTTAATGCAGTTTCTGGAAGAGGTTAGAGGTGTGGGGTTTCCTCTAGAACTGGAGTTACAGTTGGTTATGAGGCAGGTGCTAGGAATTGAACTTGCATCCTTGCAATAGTAGTATGAACTCTTAGCATCTGAGACACCTCCCCAGCCTCATCTGACTTCTAGTACTGTACAGTTAGTAAGCTAGGGGTCATAATGTACTTTATTTCTTTTTAGTTTTCAAAGATCAACACACATGCTGGCACACAGCTTTAATCCCAACACCTGGAAGGCAGAGGCAGGTGAATTTCTGTGAGTTTGAGGCCAGCCTGGTCTACAAAGTTCCAGGACAGCCCAAACTTCCAGAGCTATGTAGGGAGACCCTGTCTCAAAACAAACCAAACCAGCAATAACACCACCAAGCCCCACATATACTAATGAGTTTCACTGTGGCACTTTTGCACACACTTTGTTTTCGTTGCTATTCCCACACCCCCATTCTTGCTCTCTACCCACTTCCGCTGGTCCCCTTCCTTTCCCTAGTAGACAACTTCTGCCTTTAAAACAAGTTTTAAAAATCTATTTTACTTGTTCATCATGTATTTCCGTGTCTGTCTGTCTGTCTGTCTGTCTGTCTGTCTGTCTGTCTGTCTGACTGACTATCTGTCTGACTGACTGAGTTTATGTATGTGAGTTCCGGTCCCTGAAACTACAGGTGGTTGAGCCATCTGGGGCTGGGGGTGGGGAGGACGACCAAACCTTGGGTCTTCTGCTAAGAAGTGTGTCCTCTTAATTGCAGAGCCAGTTCTTCGGTCCCTTCCTTCTCTTCAATCACAGATATTCTCCTGCCTTCCTTAGTAAAAGTTTTCCTACCTCTCAAGATCTCCTCTTTCATGATGTCTGAAAAAAATAATAAAACAGTGCCGTGTTTGTTCATGTGTATATGTGCATGAGCAAATACCTTAAAAATTATTTTTCCCTTGTTACACATAAAACATGTGCTTTTGTTTTTTTGTTTTTTATTTTTTTGGTTGGTTGTTTTTGTTTTTTTCTAGACAGGGTTTCTCAGTGTAGCCCTGACTGTCCTGGAATTCACTCTGTAGACCAGACTGGCCTCAAACCAGGCTGGCCAGAAGGGAGGGACTGAAGAACTGCCTCTGCCTCCCAAGTGTCAGAATTAAAAACATGTGTTTTGAAAATAAGTTAAAATACTTTAAAAAATAAAAATTAAAAGCATGATCTAGGTGTGGTGGCACATACCTTTAGTCCCATCACTCAGGAGGCTGAGGCAGGAGGATTATGAGTTGGAGACCAGTCTGGGCTCACTAGCAAAATAAGTCAAGAAATCATGAAGTGCATTTATGATTTCAATTTTTCAGACTTTGTATTTTACACACAAGTAATTCTCTTGTAAGCTAGGCTAACCCAGAACATATTGATTGACATTCTTTCTGAAATTTAAGAGTATAGAGATGAACATCCTTTTGATGATTTTTATTTCAGTATTTCTGAGGAGAAAAGACCAAAAATGTTTTGCTGTAATAACTTACCATTTCGAAATGAAGCATGCTAAACTGACATCCTAAATCCCCAAGCATAGAATTAGAGTATCTTAGTTTTATAGAAAACCACACTTCATACAGGCTCTTAGAAATTGCTCCTGCAAGTTTAATGAATTAATTCCTTTATTGTTGTTGGTGTTAAACTGTTGTTTTGTTTTTTTGTTTTAAAGACTGGCGAGGTCATTGGGGGCTGAGGGTAGGAAGAACTCAATACTACAAAGGCAGTAAAGCGGGAATGTCAGTGCGGGTGGGCAGACAGCCCTATCTGGGCTTTTAACATTTAAAAAGCTCTTTCAGGGACTATGGAAAGAAAGGCTACAAATGTCTGGAGCTTGAAATGGCTTTTATACTTTTGAACCTGTTATAAAACCTTTCCTTAGAACTCTGTTTCATCTCCCCACCCCCAAACGAAATAGTTGGAAGGAGGTAGGGGAAGAAAATTCAACTGAAAAAGACCAGACATAAAGGATGCTACTCAGCTTATTTTAAATTTCTGAACTATTATAAATGGGGGGGGGGGGAANAGAACAAAAGAGGGAGTATGGCCATATTTGAAAGTAAGGGAAAAGAGAATGATTATGTCCTTGGCAGAACACTGTCAGTAGCTAGTGGTACCAACAAACACATGGATTTCCTGCAGGAACCACACCTCTTGCTGCTCCTAACTTGTTTGTAAACAAGCTGCAAAACCAGGCTGAATATTGACACTCCTTCCTGATGCTCTATTTAACCAAACAATGCCCTGTGCCTTTCAACAGCAAGTTTTAGAAGTTGATCAAGGGCATGGAATTGTGGTTCTTGTAAAGTTCTTTACAGACTATAGGACTTTCCTTCTTTGTTTTATGATTTATTTATTATTTTTAAATTTTTATTTATTATTTTAGGAGTATATTTTGCCTGCATATATGCCTGTGTACCACATTTGTGAGTTAGACAGTTGTGAGACACCATGTGTGTGCTGAGAACTGAACCTGGGTCCTCTGGAAGGGGATAGTCAGTACTCTCAACACCTAAGTTGTCACTCCAGCCCCTACTCATTTCTTTTTTTTTAACACTGAGGGAAGAACTGGTAATTGAGGCAGAGATAAACTTCAGTGATAGGTCCTTCCCCAGAGTGTTTAAATTTCTGGATTCAATTCCACTACGTGAAAAACCAACAAGCAAAATGAAGACAACACAAGCCTGGTGGCAGCGAGCACATCTTTGATCCTAGCACTTGGGGAAGAGGAAGCTGTACCTCTGAGTTCTAGTCTACTCTGGTCTACAGAGTGAGTTTTGTTTGTTCTTTTCTTTCTTTTTTCCCCCTTCTCTTTTTTAGTATTGTAAACCATCAAGATTTCAGAGAATATCCAAGTCCACCTATAGACTCTAGCAGTACTTAAATTATAAGCTTTAAAAATCCCGCAGTGCAATGTAAGTGCTAAATTTGAAGTCTAGTTTGTTTTTTTTTTAATGTGTTAATGTGACCTTGGCTAAATGGCTTAACTTTTTACAGAACTAAATTAAGTTTATTCTAAGGTTTTCTGTTTCTGAACTCTGTAATTCTTTTAATTGAATAAGTATGAAAATACTTTTAACAAAATCTTTGAGAAACAATTTTCACAGTAGCTAAGGCCTATAACTCTAGTCCTTCAGACACCAAGGCAGGAGGCTCACTTCATCCTGGCATACGAGTTTGAGGCCAGCCCCATATGCACAGCAATACCTTGTCTTGGAAGAAACTCCAAGATCCCAAACTCAAATAACAATTAAAAAATTTTTCAGGAATAGCAGGAGTCTTAACTAAAACCAAGGATGCATGAAAAAGACACACAGAAACCTACTGCTATATAAGCTAATTAAAAACTATAATTTTAAAATTTCTAAATTTCATATTATTTTGAATTAGCAATATAAACACATTTGTATTTTGTAATTTTTTTCTTAAAGTGGTAGCATACAGAGATGAACATAAGTCACATGCGCTCCTTTGTCACCAAGTGAACATGTCCATATTGCTGTTTTTGGTCAAAGAATAAAGTATTTTCAGTGCCCTGAAGCCTTCTTTCCTGGTTGTTTACCTTTTGTGAAGATCATAAATTAACTTTCTTGTTATTCGAGTTTCATTTAACTAGTACAGCATGTATGGTTTTCTACAAAGTGTCTTCTCTAACAGTGTTCTTTATGAGGGCCATTCCTGTTCATACATGGCAGCATCCACCTCATCCTGCTGCTGAATCATCGTCTGCTATATGACTTCACTACAGCCATACACTATAAGATGAGTTGTTTCTAGTTTGTCACTGTTATGAACTATCCAACTACAGAGACTTGTATATTTTACATATATATGCACTGGGGATTAATTATGCTTAGAAATAGAAAATAATCCTAATTGGTTTTCCAAAGCATCTGAATCTTTTTATACTCTTTCTCTTTTGCTTAGCTTGTATAATTAGATCAGATTTTTTTTATGTCTGTTATAGTAAAACATTTGAAGAAGAAATGAATATGTAGATATATTAGCTTGATAATGTCTGTTTATATATATATATATATATATATATATATATATATATATATATATATATATATGTTTTCTGAATTCCTTACAACTACTATGATAGGAGCTGACTTTTGCTAATTTTTGTTCTCTCAGAGAACTGTGTAGTTAGAAAAAAAGTAAGAC
>NC_034590.1:85834005-85836904 GCF_900095145.1 Mus pahari | reverse complement strand
ACACACACACACACACACACACACACACACACACACACACACAGAGAGAGAGAGAGAGAGAGAGAGAGAGAGAGAGAGAGAGAGAAGTAAAAATTGAGTCTTTTTAAAAAGTAAAAGAGAACGGGTAAACTAATGTTAATGTAAGTTTTAGAAGACCTAATATTCCTAAAATAGTAGAAACATAATAATCATAACTAGATGTAATCATAATCAGTACAACTAGTGAGATACCATCTTTTCTTCAGCAATCTGGTATTATTTTAATATGACAGCACATCTCAGTTAAAGTAGTCATATTTCCAGTATCCAAAAGTTACAGGTGGCCGTTGGGCACAATATTAGCCAGCAGAGGTTTGGGCTTCTTGTGATAGGATGGGAGTGGTCTGTGCTGTATGAGGTAGCTGTGAGTTACAGCTGAGCATGCTTTCAGTAGCATTGCATCCAGATGCACACTAACAATGGGCAGTTAGTCAGGGTTACATAGGATTTTTAATTTCTAAAATGAGCAGGAAAGGGCTCTGGATTCCGGTACTAAATGCCACTTTTTGAAACTTTTCTAACAGGGCTTTCTCGACAGATTCTGAACAACAATTTTCAACTTAGAGCTTTGAAGATGATAGAAGTCCAGAATATTCAAAACTAATCTGTGTATTAGAATGAGCAATAGGAAGATCCATGTCTGGTGGGCAAAAAGGCCCCAAAAAATTAAAGAATACAACATGCAGAGCTGCTGGCAGGTAACCATGGGGCATATAGAAAACCATCAGGCTTTTATGGGGCTAAACAATGAACTTGAAAAAGGAACTTGGAAAATTTAGTAATCATAGGATAAATGGGAAATCTGTCAAATAAAAAGGTTCATGGAAGCAATAGTTTTTTCTAGAGCAACTGTATACAAGTTTATTGTCCAATAAGAAAACATACATAAACAGAACTATAGTATAGCTGAAATATTTACCATTTTTAGAAATGAATACTGTTACAATGCTAAAAGTAAAAAAAATCATATTTTATTATTGCTTTTTGAAATTTACTTTATTCTTGAAAAACCAAAAAAAATTACTTCATTATTTTATGAGTGTTTTACCTGCATGTCTGTATATGTGGTGTCATCTTCTGAGATCTGAAGAGGGTATCAGATTCCGGAATAGAATTATAGATAGTTGTGAGCTGCCATGTAAGTAATGGGAATTAATCCTGACTCCTCTGCAAGAGCAACTCACCGATTCCTATTTTATCCTTTTTTAACCTCCCCCTCTCTTCCTCCCTCCATCCTTCCATCCCTCCATCCCTCCATCCCTCCATCCCTCCATCCCTCCATCCCTCCATCCCTCCTTTACCCCTCTCTTTCCCCTCCTTTTTCTCTTTGTTTTTCCTTTACTTCCTCCCTCTGCGCTCCAGATAGCATAGCCTGGCCAGAAACTCTGGGTGTTCCTTGTGCCTCAGCCTCTTGTGTACTGAAATTATAAGCATCAGTTATCACACAAGTTTATTGCTTACTTTAACAGTTGCTCACATTTTACATTTTGTTTCAATTTTTAAAGAGTTAAGCTGTCTATAGGAAAATGTAAGTACATATTTTAGGGACAAAATATTATTTCTCCAAGAAAGTTTATTTTGAAGGATATTGGAGATGAAAGAAATGAAACAAAGGCTGACTCCTGAGTTTCTGCTTTGAATAACAGATGGCAGAGTAGACAATAGTCAAATTTGAGTTCATATTAGTTAACACAGGGAATAGATTATCAACAAACCAGGACTTCAATCAGATAACAGCACTGTATCTTATGGTATATCTATTTTTGAATTGTTTCCCCAAATGGTTTTTTTAAAATTATTTATTTATTTATTATTTAGTTATTTATTTATTATGTCTAAATACACTGTAGCTGTCTTCAGACACACCAGAAGTGGGTATCAGATCTCATTACGGATGGTTGTTAGCCACCATGTGGTTGCTGGGAATTGAACTCAAGACCTTTAGAAGAGCAGTCAGTGCCCTTAACCACTGAGCCATCTCTCCAGCCCCCCCCAAATGTTTTTATTCTTAGGGACAAGGGAGTGATGTATTCTAAATAGGGGTGTATTAAAGCCAAGATAGTGGATGAAGTTATGTAGGAAACAAAAGAAGTCACAGCAAGCTCTGGCCTGCACCTCAGGAACATTAGAGCCTACAGAGAGAAGAGACAGATTCAGTGATGGAGCTAAGAGATAGGTGGTTCTAGGTGAGGGTAGAATGAACAAGAGAGTACAGTCCTTGGAGGCTAAAAGAGGTGAGCAGACATGGAGCAAGTGGTTGTTGGTGGCACTGATTGCTGATAAGTAGTTAGATTGCAGAGATGGATTTGGCAGCATCTGGTTTGAATTCTGGCTTTCTGATGCTTACTAGTTGTATAACAGGCAACACTTCATTTTAAGTCACCATGTTCTGGTTTTATCATCTTCAGAAAAAGGGATAACCCCTTCCCACACATGCTTGTGAGGATTAATGAGCTGTTTGACAGAACTGTCTGACAAATGGAGGATGCACGGTTCATACTAGTTTCTTTCTGTTCTAGCTTTGTGATGCCTTTGAAACTGAACTGATTGTGCATAGCCACCAGAGATTTTTGCAAATTCTGCTGTTTTGTGAAAAGCCAAAGGATAGATAGTGTTGAGGCTGAGGATTTAGCTCACTGGAATACTTGCTGAGCATGCTCAGGATCTTATGTTGAATCCCTAGAACCACAACAAAAAACACACAAAAACTCCAGAACGAAACTATACTTTAAAATTAATTTTAAAGTTAGCATAAAAATGATGGGTATACACACAACAGAGTATTCAAAGTATTTTTATAGAGCCGGGCGGTGGTGGCACATGCCTTTAATCCCAGCACTTGGGAGGCAGAGGCAGGCGG
>NC_034590.1:85826844-85833605 GCF_900095145.1 Mus pahari | reverse complement strand
ATATATATATATATATATATATGTATATACATGCATACGTATATATATTGGACTGAGCATGGTTGTATTTGCCTATGATCCCAGCACTCAGGAGATAGCAGGATCATGAGTTAAAGGTCAGTTCAACTACATAGTGAGACCCTACCTCAAAAAACAAAAGAAGACACATGAAAAAATTGGTGAACAAGCAAGATGGCTCACTTTATGAATGCTGCCAAGTCCTACAACTTAAGTTTGGTCCCTGTGACTTACAAGGTAGAAGGAGAGAACTGACTCTCAAAAATTGTTCTCTGACTTCCACATATCCACTGTAGCACATGTGTCTGGGCATGAATACACATGTATACACACATTTGATGAATAATGACAACAAAGTTATATAAGTAAAATATCATTTGCAAGTGAATTAAATGTAGATTATAGGTGAACTGTGTATCAATCACGTATTTTTATTGTGCTGCAAGAGGAGGCAGAGAGCTGACAGCCAGAGATGGAAGGGGAGAATGAGTGTGATGTGTTTCAGTTTTAGAAGGTGCACGAAGGCACAGTCTTCTTTCTGTACTATTTTCTTCCAACTCTTTTTTCCTTTTGGAGACCCATTATTGTCTTGCCTTCATTTGAACTTAAAGTCATAGCCAGAAAACTACTTTTAGAGTTGATTACGGCGCTGCCTCTTCATTTCTTATCAACACTAGAAAGCAAGGGGGGAGCAGCGTATAACTTAGACATGAACTGTGACACACGTGCTTTTCAGACGAGCGGCTCTGGCTAGAAACTGTGTTAAGTATAGTGCTGTGTGCTTTGGCTGAAAGTAATGTCAAAGCATCAAGCCTTATATTTATTAATATTGTGTTATTTGTTAGCAAACTAGCTATTATTCTGGGAGGGATGAGGTCATCTGACTAGTGACTGAAAACTTCTCCAGAGCCATTGTAAGTTACTAATTTTAAGTTATCTAATTTAAGGTCTCTATTGATAATCTGCTCTGTGCATAACTATCCTAGATTCTTATAAATTAAATTATAATTTAATGCATACTATCTAGCAGGCAATATTTTTAGAAAATTATTTTTACTCCCATTTATCTATCTATCTATCTATCTATCTATCTATCTATCTATCTATCTATCTATCTATCTATCTATCTATCTTATCTATCTATCTATCTATCTATCTATCTATCTATCTATCTATCATCTATCTATCTATTAGCTATCTGTCATCTATCAGTTTATCTATTCTTGTCTTGTATAGTAAAAAATGCCATTTATTAGTTCTCTTTCATTAAACTGAACAAAAGCACAACACATCTTTCTAGACAAGAAAGAATCCCATTAAAATGTAGTTTTTAAAAAATTTACTTTCAGTTTTTAACTGTGTATGTGTCTGTCTCTGTGTGAGTATGCCCGTGTGAGTGTAGGTGACCTTGGAGACTAGAAGAAGGTATCAAATTCCCTGTAGTTGGAGTTAGAGGCATTTGTGAGTTGACCACCATGGGTGCTTGTAATCAACTTGGGTCCTAGAATCACAGTGTTACTGTGGCCTATAGGTAGTATGGATGTACCAGGAGCTACTGTTCATATAGGTTGTATATTTAAGGTATACATATTTCCTAGCAACACTATGAATTTCTTACATAAAGGCTTGGCTTAGACGAGCAGACTGATGAGCTACTAAAGTCTCTCTGTCTTAGGTGCCCGTGTCTAACTTCTATTGGCATGGGACTTTTAAAGCAAGTGTGTCTGGTAAATTACTTATTTCCCTTTCAAAACTAAGAAGTTTCTATCTGGCATGCGGTTGTCCTTACTAGTTGCTTATGGATAGACTTTGGTCCCAGAACAGCAGTCTGTGCATATTGAAAATCATCCCAGAAGTCTTTCAGGTGACTATTACTAAGGTTTATTCCAATTCTTATCATTTTCTTTTTTGTCTTAATATTAAATTCACTCCCCAGTTTAGCTGCCACCCAGTGATGGGATTGTAGGCATCTCCTAAACCTGAAAAGGTACATTAAGATTAACGCAGGGGCATTCTGTACTTTGCTGAAAGTAATTCTGTGTGTCTTACTTCAGTTTATTTACTTTTTTCTGCAGAATTACTATAAAGGTTTTCTATTTCACTCATTACAGCACAGTGTTTTTCACATTTGAATAGACTGCATCAACATGAATTCTTTATAAGGATCTTAAAACAAACTTTGCCAAGTCCCAGAATACAGAAGTGAATTCGCATCCCACTCCTCAGCTGCTTCATGAATAAAGGAGAGCTTGTGCCTGACACTTTGAAGCCCTAGCTGTTAAACCATACAGAATATTTACCTCAATAAATCATTATAAGAAAATAAGATACAATTATACCCACAGAGAAAGAGAATTCAAAACACCGATTTATGTGCTTCGTGCCTACTCCCTCTCCCACTGTGTTTTGAATTTCAGGCATGTTTGTCATCTTTGGCTGCTCCTTGTATCTTTAAACTAATGGGTTCTCCTTGTTCTTTATTTTATTTTTTACATTCCTCATTAAGTTTGTTATTTTTCTTTGAGTTACAGACATGATTTGAATAGTATACCAAGTTTCATATTTAAAAGGACTTTTTTCTTAGTTAAACAAAAAATTAGAAAGATTTGCTAATTTATTTTAAATAAAATAAGGTGTAATTGCTTAAATTTGTGACATGTGAACTGAAATTCCGTGTGATGAATTTTTTTTTTGACATCACTTTGAAGTATTCCTGAGAAAGAGGAAGAACTGGGCTACAATGGAAAGAAGACCACTACTTTAGCTCCAACCTTGACTGGGTATGGTAGTTTGCCTATAATCGCCTGGCCAGGATAACTGTGAGTTTGAGGCCAGTCTGAACCACACAATGGAGAGACTCGTCTCAGTTGACCTAGTTTACTTATTTAAAGTGATAGTAGTGTCATGGAAAGACACATTTGTTCACACATGCCCATTTCAGGCTTTTGAAAGGTAAAATATCCCATACCCAGAAGTGAAGTGGTAATGTGAAGAAAGGAATGACAGTGAGCTCAACAAAGAGTCCAACAGGCAGGGTTGGGAGGCAGAGGTAGAGGCAAGCAGGCTCTGAGAGTGAGTCCAGCCTGCTCTACACAGTGAGCTCCAGGCCAGCTGCGGTTACATAGTGAGACCCTGTCTTTAAGTAAGTAAGTAAACAAACAAACAAACAAACAAAATAAATATCAGATCAGGAAATTTGTGCCTAGAATAAAACTTTTCAGATGTTGTTGTAAAGAGGACATAAAGTGTTTTTTTTTTTTGTTTTTTGTTTTTTGTTTTTGGTTTTTTGAGACAGGGTTTCTCTGTGTAGCCCTGGCTGTCCTGGAACTCACTTTGTAGATCAGGCTGGCCTCGAACTCAGAAATCCGCCTGCCTCTGCCTCCCGAGTGCTGGGATTAAAGGCATGCACCACCACGCCCGGCCGAACATAAAGTGTTTTAAGCAACTAATTTATCAAAAAGTATTAAAGTTTTACTGATTCAATGCAAGACAACTAATTTTTTACTGTATTTAGAAAAATCAAAGCAAATGCTATTCTTAAAGCTTATCAATATAGATTATAGGTTAAATTTAAATTGATTGTAGTTATGATTACTTTTTAATCAAAGAATTATACTTTAAGTATAATTATCTAAAAATTATCAATCTGTGAAATTATGGAAGTTAGTCATATTATAATTAGATTTTTAAAATGGCTATTATGACGGATCTAATTCAGGGCTTTATACATTCTAGGAATTTACTATACCACTGAACCAGGACTTAGCCCTAGAGTTTCATAGACTTGTAAGGTACTTTTAGTTTCCTAAGCATTTCACTAGTTACTTTTCTTGTTGCTGTGGAAGAACAGAGAAGAAAAGTGTACTTGTGCAATGATTTCAGTCCATTATTTTGGGGAAGGCACTGTGGCAGAAGCTGCTTGGTCAGTGGCTGTGAAACAGAGAGGAGAGCAGGAAGAAGCCAGGGTAATTGACTCACAGGGGCCTATCTATCTTAAGTAATCTACTTCTTTCTGCTGGGCTCAGCCTGCGATAGCTTCTACAGCTTCCCAAAATAGTGTCACCAGCTGGGGAGCAGGGCTCAAAGCATGTGAGCCTGGGACAAAAATCTTAACTAATCTAAGGTTTGTTATGTGTAGGTCGTGTGTGTGTGTGTGTGTGTGTGTGTGTGTGTGTGTGAAAGAGAGAGAGAGACACAAACACAGACACAGACACACACACACACACAGAGAGAGAGAGAGAGAGAGAGAGAGACAGAGACAGAGACAGAGACAGAGACAGAGAGACAGAGAGAGACAGAGAGATAGAGCAAGAGAGAAACAGAGCCAGCCAGACAGCCAGACAGCCAGACAGACACACACACATATGCACACAGCCACAGAACTATAAGAATGACTATTACTTAAAAGTTTCTGGGATACTGGGATGGTCCATCTCCACTTTCTCTAGTATTACAACCTGTTTTATTCTTTCCATTCATATCTATAACTATTTTGTTTATTGTGCCTTGATGATTATGTGTCTTTACAACAAGAGCTCTGTGAGCAAGGACCTGACTTATTTCGTTTAATATTATATTCTCATTGCCTATACAGGTATGTGATGCACAGTATATTTTTTTTTTTGATATTTTCTTTATTTACATTTCAAATGTTATATCCCTTTCCCAGTTTTCTCCCAGGAACCCCCTATTCCATACCCTGCTTCTATGAGGGTGTTCACCCACCTACCCATCCACTCCCACCTCCTGTCCTAGCATTTCCCTACATTTTCTCTGGGGCATCTATTGAGCCTTCACAGGACCAAGGGCCTCTTCTCCTACTGATGCCTGACAAGGCCATCCTCTGCTATATATGCGGTTGGAGCTATGGGTCTCTCCATGTGTACACTTTGGTTGGTGTTTTAGTCCCTGGGAGCTCTGGGGGCAGGGGTGTCTGGTTGGTTGATACTGTTTTTCTTTCTATGGGGTTGCAAACCCCTTCAGCTCCTTCAGTCCTTTCTCTAACTCCTCTACTGGGGACCCTGTGCTCAGTCCAATGGTTGGGTGTGAACATCCACCTCTGTATTTGTCAGGCTCTGGCATAGCCTCTCAGGAGATAGCTATATCAGGCTCCTTTCAGCAAGCACTTCTTGACATCCACAATAGTGTCTGGTTTTGGTGACTATATGGGATGGATTCCCCAGGTGGGGCAGTCTCTGGATGGTCTTTCCTTCATTCTCTGCTCCACACTTTGTCTCTGTATTTCCTTCCATCAGTATTTTGTTCCCCTTTCCAAGAAGGACCAAAGCATCTACACTGTGGTCTTCCTTCTTGAGCTTCACATGGTCTGTGAATTGTATCTTGAGTATTCCAAGCTTTTGGGCTAATATCCACGTATCAGTGAGTGCATACCATGTGTGTTCTTTTATGACTTGGTTACCTCACTCAGGATATTTTCTAGTTCCATACATTTGCCTAATGTTCCATACATTTCCATACATTGTTTTTAATAGCTGAGTAGACTCCATTGTGTAAATGTACCACACTTTCTGTATCCATTCCTTTGTTGAGGAACATCTAGGTTCTTTCCAGCTTCTGGCTATTATAAATAAAGTTGCTATGAACATAGTGGAGCATGTATCCTTGTTATATGTTGGAACATCCTTTGGGTATGTGCCCAGGAGTGGTATAGCTGGGTCCTCAGGTATTACTATGTCCAATTTTCTGAGGAACTGCCAGACTGATTTTCAGAGTGGTTGTACAAGCTTGTAATCCCACCAACAATGGAGGAGTGTTCCTCTTTTTCTGCATCCTCACATCTGCTGCCACCTGAGTTTTTGATCTTAGCCATTCTAACTAGTGTGAGGTGGAATTTCAGGGTTATTTTGGTTTGCATTTCCTTGATGATTAAGGAAGTTGAACATTTATTTTTTTCAGCTTTATTGAAAATATGGCATAATAGATTAAACAGCTCCATGTGGTGTTTTGAAATTCATCCCAATCGTAGGCTGAGTGACCTGAAGGTTAGGGAGACTGCCAAAGTCCAGAAGCTTCAGCATTTCCTTGGTGTCAGGATCAACCTCAATGATCTCCTGATCTAGGACTGAGACCTCAGGAACATAATTATCTCTCCTCTCTTCTTCCTGCAGCTTGATTGAGATACCTCTCACAGGACCTCTGAGTCTGCTTCATCAGATGTGTGACATAGCCGGCTATCTTGCTCTGAAGTTCCTTGCTGGGGATAATGGTGATCTCCTCACACACATGCTTGTTGGTGTAGAAGTCATTACCGAGGCGTGTGTATGGTACTTCTCGATGATGATCCAGGCTGCCTTCTTCACAGTCTTGGTGTGAACATGGCCTATGTTGGCAGATCTCAGTAAAAGAGGAAACAGGAAACATCTGAACATTTTTTAGGGTGCTTCTCTGATATTCGATATTCCTCAGTTGAGAATTCTCTGTTTTGCTCTGTGCCCCATTTTTCTTTTTTTTAAATTATTATTATTTTCTTTATTTGCATTTCAAATGCTATCCTGAAAGTTCCCTATACCCCACACCCCACCCACTCCCACTACTTGGCCCTGACCTTCCCCTGTGCTGGGTCATAAAAAGTTTGCAAGACCAAGGGGCCTTTATTCCCAATGATGGCTGATTAGGCCATCTTCTGCTACATAAGCAGCTAGAGACACAAGCTCAGGGGGGTACTGGTTAGTTCATATTGTTGTTGCACCTACAGGGTTGCAGACCCCTTCATCTCCTTGGGT
>NC_034590.1:85814669-85826833 GCF_900095145.1 Mus pahari | reverse complement strand
AAACAATATTGAAGGAAAGCACACAGATCCGTTCACCAACTAAAGCAAGGACATATTTGGAGCACTCATTTTACAGGATGCCACGGTTCCAGGAGACTAAGTTTCAGTGAACTGTTCACCCCGGGACTGCATCCAAGCTTTTGGGCCTGTCACTGGAGTCACTACTGGAGGGGGTGTGGCAGTTGGTGGATTTCCATATATTGACCATCCCTGCATCTCTGGGATGAAGCTTACTTGATCATGTGGATGATTGTTTAGATGTGTTCTTGGATTCGGTTTGTGAGAATTTTATTGAGTATTTTTGCATCAATATTCATAACATAAATTGGTCTGAAGCTTTCTTTCTTTGTTGGGTCTTTGTTTAGGTATAAGCGTAGTTGTGGCTTCATAGAACGAATTGGGTAGTGTGCCTTCTATTTCTATTTTGTGGGATAGTTTAAAAAGTAAGGGTATTAGGTCTTCTTTGAAGGTCTGATAGCATTCTATACTAAATCCATCTATCTGGTCCTGAGCTTTTTTGGGTTGGGAGACTTTTAATGACTGCTTCTATTTCTTTAGGGGTTATGGGACTGTTTAGATGGTTTATCTGGTCCTGATTTAACTTTGATACCTGGTATCTGTCTAGAAAATTGTCTATTTCATCCAGATTTTCCAGTTTTGTTGAGTATAGGCTTTTGTAGTAGGATGTGATGGTGTTTTGAATTTCCTCAGTTTCTGTTGTTATCTCTCCCTTTTCATTCTGATTTTGTTAATTTGGATACTGTCTCTGTGTCCTCTGATTAGTCTGGCTAAGGATTTATTTATCTTGTTGATTTTCTCAAAGAACCAGCTCTTGGTTTTGTTGATTTTTTTTTTTTTATAGTTCTTTTTGTTTCTACTTGGTTGATTTCAGTTCTGAGTTTGATTATTTCCTATTGTCTACTTCTCTTGGGTGTATTTGCTTCATTTTGTTCTAGAAATTTCACGTGTGTTGTCAAGCTGCTAGTATATGCTCTCTCCAGTTTCTTTTTGGAGGCACTTAGAGCTATGAGTTTTCCACTTAGCACTGCTTTCTTTGTGTCCCATAAGTTTTGGTATGTTGTGCCTTCATTTTCATTAAATCCTAAAAATTCTTTAATTTCTTTCATTATTTCTTCTGTGACCAAGTTATCATTGAATTGAATGTTGTTCTGCTTCCATGTGTGTATGGGCTTTCTGTTGTTTTTGTTGTTATTGAAGACTAGCCTTAGTCTGTGATGATCTGATAGGATGCATGGGATTATTTCAATCTTCTTGTATCCGTTGAGGCCTGTTTTATGACCAATTACATGGTCAGTTTTGGAGAAGGTACTATGAGGTGCTGAGAAGGAGGTATATTCTTTTGTTTTAGGGTGAAATGTTCTATAGATATCTGTTAAATCCATTTGTTTCATAACTTCTGTTAGTTTCACTGTATCCCTGTTTAGTTTCTGTTTCCACAATCTGTCCATTGCTGAGAGTGAGGTGTTGAAGTCTCCCACTATTATTGTATGAAGTGCAATGTGTGCTTTGAACCTTAGTAAAGTTTCTTTTATAAATTGGGTGCCCTTGCATTTGGAGCATAGATGTTCAGAATTGAGAGTTCATCTTGGTAGATTTTTTCCTTTGATGAGTGTAAGTGTCCTTATCTTTTTTTGATAACTTTTGGTTGAAAGTCAATTTTAATTGATATTAAAATGACTACTCCAGCTTGTTTCTTGGGACCATTTGCTTGGAAAATTGTTTTCCAGCCCTTTACTCTGAGGTAGTATCTGTTTTGACACTGAGGTATGTTTTCTGTATGCAGCAAAATGCTGGGTCCTGTTTACGTATCCAGTCTGTTAGTCTATGTCTTTTTAATGGAGAATTGAGTCTATTGATGCTAAGAGATATTAAGGAAAAGTGATTGTTGCTTCCTGTTATTTTTGTTGTTAGAGGTGGAATTCCATTTGTATGGCTATCTTCTTTGGGGATTGTTGAAGAATATTACTTTCTTGCTTTTTCTAGGGTGTAGTTTCCCTCCTTGTGTTAGAATTTTCCATCTATTATCCTTTGTAGATTTGGATTTATGGAAAGATATTGTGTAAATTTTTTTTTGTCATGGGATATCTTGATTTCTCCATCTGCGTTAATTGAATATTGCTAGGTATAGTAACCTGGGCTGGCATTTGTGTTCTCTTAGTTTTTTTTTTATGACATCTAACCTGGATCTTCAGGCTTTTATAGTCTCTGGTGAGAAGTCTGGTGTAATTCTGATAGGTCTGCCTTTATATGTTACTTGACCTTTTTACCTTACTGCATTCTTTCGTTGTTTTGTGCATTTAGTGTTTTGATTATTATGTGACAGGACGAATTTCTTTTCTGGTCCAGTCTATTTGGAGTTCTGTAGGCTTCTTGTATGTTCATGGGCATCTCTTTCTTTAGATTAAGGAAGTTTTATTCTATAATTTTGTTGAAGATATTTATTGGCCCTTTAAGTTGAGAATTTTCACTCTCTTCTATACCTATTATATAAAATCCTGTGATTCTGTCATCCTATGATCCTGGGTATGTCAGAGCTCCTGGGAGTCAAGCTGCCTCTGGGATCCTGAAATCCTGGTGTGATTTAGGCTTGGTTTTCTCATTGTGTCCTGAATTTTTTGGACATTTTGGGTTAGGAGCTTTTTTTGCAGTTTACATTTTCTTTTACTATTGTGTCAATGTTTTCTATGGTATCTTTTGCACCTGAGATTCTCTCTATCTCTTGTATTCTATTGGTAATGCTCGCATCTATGATTCCTGATCTCTTTCTTAGGTTTTCTATCTCCAGGGTTGTCTCCCTTTGTGATTTCTTTATTGTTTCTATTTACATTTTTAGATTCTGAATGGTTTTGTTCAATTCCTTCACCTGTTTGGTTGTATTTTCCTGTAAATCTTTAAGGGTTTCTACATATTTACCTGTGTTCTCCTGTATTTCTTTAAGGAAGTTATTTATGTCCTTCTTAAATACTCTATCATCATCGTGAGATGTGATTTTAAATCTGAATCTTGCTTTTCCAGTGAGATGGGGTATCCAGGACTTGCCATAATGGGAGAACTGGGTTCTGATGATGCCAAATAGCCTTGTTTTCTGTTGCTTATGTTCTTGTGCTTGCCTCTTGCCATCTGGTTATCTTAAGTGCTACCTGCCCTTGCTGTCTCTGAATGGAGCCTGTGATCCTGGTTGTGCCAGAACTCCTCAGAGTCCAGCTGTTTCTGTAATCCTGTGATTCTGTCATCCTATGATCCTGGGTATGTCAGAGCTCCTGGGAGTCAAGCTGCCTCTGGGATCCTGAAATCCTGGTGTGACCAAGCTCCTTAGATCCTGTTGTGTCAGAGCTCTTGGGAGTCAAACTTTCTCTGGGTATTGCAGGGGTGGGTGGGGAGCCATAGCTCTGGGTTTGCTCCAAGATGGAAGGAACTCTTTTCTCTGGCTGGGCAGGGGATTGTGTTTCCCTGGTTCCTGTAGTGGTCCCAGTTATGCTGTGCGTTGAGTAAGATGTTGTGACCTCAGCTGTGATCTTGAGCGTGTCAGAGCTCCAGTCTTCTGGGTATGTCTGCTCTCTTGGGAGTAGAGTTTCCTCTATGATCCTGTGGTCCTGGGCTTTTCAGAGCACCTGGAAGTTTGGCTCCCTCTGGGTGTTCTAAGAGTGGGTACAGAGCCAACACCCCATGGCTGCTCCAGGTGCAGGTTTAGGCTGGAAGGAACCGTGCCACTGGCTGGGTGGGGGTTTCTGTGTCCCTAGATCCCAGTTACTCCCAGTGTTGGGCAGATGTTGTGGCCTCCTCATCTGTGATCCTGGGCATGTTAGAGCACCTAAGAGTCGAACTTCCTCTGGGTGTTGTGGGACTGGGTGCGGAGCCAGCACCCAAGGTCTTGCATAGTATATTCTTAATAAATATTTATAGGGTGAAGGAATGAACATTATTATCATTTTAAATAAGTAAAGTAGTTTATTTTTAAGAGTCCCTCCTTTTTGTCTATCCTAGCTATGAGAACAGGCTGAGAACGGTATGTAAAAGCAAGTCTAAAGGTGAATTAGTAAGCCAAAGAAGGAACCAACCTAAGCAAAGAGAATCCAATTAAATAAAAGAAGTCAATTAGATGGGTGAGGGCATTGGCCTCCCGGCTCAATGACCTAAGTTCTACACTCTAGATTCACATAATAAAGGGAGAACCAACTCTTTCAAGTTGTCCTGTGACCTCCACATTCCCCCAGCCACATGATAACTGTTAAAACAACAACAACATCATCATCATCATCAACAACAACAACAACAACAACAACAAAAGGCCTAACTATTCAAGAGGAGCAGAGACATTCTCTGTCAGTCTTTCCCCTATTTCTTTAGTTTTTCGAGACAGTTTCTCTGTGTAGCTCTGGCTGTCCTATAGAACAGGCTTGTGCCTCTGCCTCCCAAGTGCTGGGATTAAAGGTATGTCCCACCATTGCTCTGGAATTCTGTCAGTCTTTTATCTAAAATTTTGAAAATTACCCAAATGTTTTACACACACACATACACACACACACACACACACACACACACACACACCTCTCTCTACCACTGTATTTAGTTACTTTCACCCCAGTTACTCTCATCCCTCCCACTTCTGTTAAACCTCTTTTCCCCAGCAACTTCCCTTTTACTTTCACGTGTTTTGATCTGTTTTTGTTTTGATTGTGTGACCCAGTGAATTTAATCAAGTTTCTTGCATGAGCATAAGTGGCTGCTATTTGCTGTAGCACTGGCAACTTAACAGTGGCTTTACAACTGAAAAAAATGGCCCTCCCTTCCCCAGCAATGACTAAATACCAATAATTTCTGAAAAGTAAATCCTCCTGAACCTCCCACCATTCATGGTGGAGTGTTCACAGACCCCATCTTGTACAGGTAATCATGTCTGCTATGAGTTCATGAGTTTGGAATGGGCAAGTCCAGAAGATGGAGTTTCACAACTCTTTTCCCCAGTCTCCTGCTCTTTAAATTCTTTCTTCTTTGCTACGCCCACTCCAGTAGTGACTCGCATCACAGGTTTGAAAACCTGGACACAGTCCTGAGAAAAAGAGTTTCAAAAGAAGCTCAGCCTCCTGGAGCCCTGGCATCCCAATAACCCATATACTCAAACCCTATCCGCATGTTAGTATGGTGTATGCTCTCTTTCAGTATTATAGTGCCTCTAAAGATTGAATTTTTATCATAAGTGAGCCTCCACCAGTGTTCCAACTTCCTAGAAAATCCTTAAAGCCAGGAGCTCAGAATTCAGTAGGAAAGGTTACCTGTTCATTAACATTTGAATTTACTTCTAGTAAAGACCAGTGAAACTAACTAGGCATTACAAAGAAAGAACCAGAATAGCTCAGGGCTAGTCTGCAGAGGATAGGGAATACACATTGGCCTGGGGGAAAAGGTGGGTTTTAAATCCCCCTAAAACAGGTTTTTCCCCTAGGCCCAAAGGAACAGCATAATCAAGGATTTACTGAGAACCCCTAGTGGTGGGGGTTAACAATGAACAACTGTCTTCCTCCTCAAGCTGCCTGGTTCCCCCTGATCTTTTGATGTATACAATCCTTTGTCTTGTGTCACTGTAACTCTTGCTGATGTATCCCATGTATCCCGCCTGGCTTCCCTTGTTTGTTCTGTATTAAAAGTTTGATGCTTGAATTAGAAAAACACATTCAGATCCTACACTCTATCTCATGTGGACTCTGCCACTCGCCGAATCCTAGCTCATCTGCAATGGAGTCTCATTCCACGATGATAGGAGAACCCACAAAGGAGGCAGTCTGCAGCACTTCTTCCTCTTTCTTGATGTTCCCTCAATTGTGGAGGGTTATTAACTTTATGCATAGAAAAATAAAATAGTTCATAGTAAAAAGTAACATGTCAATATTCAGGGAGTAAGATCAATGAGATTAAAAAATGAAAAAATAACTATAGTGAAAGAAATCTATTTATTCATTTTCAATAGTTGTTTTTCAAGTACTTTATAAAAGGCATTGAAGGTGATCCTAAATACTTATTTTCTTTCAGTGAGCATAAACCTAGAAGGCAAAAAAGTTGTACACACTAGAAACAAATGAGAACCATAAGGTAAAATTTATGACATTGAAAGTAGTCACAAAAGGCTACATAGTATGTGATGCCACTTAATGAAATGGACAGAATAAGTGAATCTATGCAATGAAAAGTAGATTGTTGCTGGTGAGGTGGGGATTGGGAAGTAGGGAGTTGCTTCTGATGAGCATGTGGGTTTATTTGAGGGAGTGACAAAATGTTCTAAAACTGGTGATGGGGCACAATTCTACAGATGAACTAAGCTTGACTGAGTGCTTTAAATGAGAGAACAGTATGGTATTTAAGTAACATTAACATTAGTCAAATCCTAGTGGTAAGGAGATAAAAGTAGGTGGATCTCTGTGAGTTTAAGGCCAGCTTGGACTATATAGAGTTCTCAGGCAGCTTGGGCTATACATATTGAAACCCTGTCTCAAACAGGCGAACAATAACAAAAAATACTTATTGAGGATCCTAGCTACTCCTCTGTCCTATTCCTAGAGATTTCAAGTTCTCAAAAGTAAGAAGCCTTTTCTCCATAAATACACCCAACCATTCCATTATCTGTCACTTGAAAACCCAGTCTCTTCTCACTTATCTTGAGCATCTAGTGTCCCTTCCCCAGCACTCCTGCATATACCATATATGGTATCTCCTTACCACTAGGATTTGTGTACCACAGTTTCTTTTGGCAAAGGATGTTTTAAAGAAAAGTTCATAAGTCTATAGCTGGGCATGGTGGCATGAATCTGTAGTGCCAGGTACTCAGGGGCTAAGATAGGGTTGCTTTAGCACAGGAGTTTGAGGCCAATCTGAGCAACTCAGATCGTCTCTCTTAAAACAAGCCAGCGAGCTTCATGGCTTAATTTTCTTTAGATATATTCTACTGAATGGATGAAAGAAAGAAAGGCAGGAGGGTTGAAACTAAGAGTGAAAGGTTAGGGACAGACCTCAGGAATATAGTAATGTCTAGTATGTATCAGGCAGGCTCATCCCCAGCACATCAAGTAATAAACAATGTTCTTCCTCAGAACATGTTCAGAACAGTTGAGTAAGTGAGTATGCTTGTGTTAAATGTGTGTAGCTGAGTTAAAAGAGAAATGAAATCTGAGTTAAAGGTAGAGAATAGGACCTCAATAACACCGAGGAAGAGGGTGATGATGATGACCTTGTTTGTTCTAGTTGCTTGGGCATTCCTGGTTACTTTTCTGGTTCCATTTCCTCTTTCTGCGACTTCACTGTGTTACAGAGCCAGTGCCTTTATTTGATGTAATCTTATTTAATTCTAGGAGGTTAGGAATAGGTCAGACAATTTGTCACCCTCCATGATCTATCTTTTTTTTTTTTTTAAAGATGAGTGTTTTGCTTGTGTGTATGTCTGTGTATCACATAGAGGCACCTGCAGAGGCCAGAAGAGGGTGTCAAATTCCCTGTGACTGGAGTTGGTTGTAAGCCACCATATGGACTGGGGACTGAACCTCAGTTCTCTGGAAGAGCTGCTTGTACTCTTAGCTGCTGAGCCAGCTTCCTGATCCTTTATTTTAATTAGAAAGAAGATTGTAAGGAGAAGGCAGTGCTTGGCATAAATTATGAAATGTGGGTATCTGATTGGCAAGTTTATTGCTGTCTAAGAGATGAAAGAGAAGAACCTTTTCGTGATTGGCAGATTCTTCCATGTGAATAATGAGCAGGGGCTGAAATCCAGATGATCTCAGTCTCTGTTTGCTTCATCAAAAATAGACATTTTTTTTCTGTTAAATAATGATTTTAAAACCTAACATCTGAATAACCTTAAGTTGTCATCATATCCCAAAATATTTCCTATAATGTTGTACCTTAGATTTTTTAGAAGAGTTGAACTGTGTTTTATCAAGTTTATCATTTAACTTGGGAAGAATTCTTTTGACATTGTAGCCATTGGCAATAAGTTATAGAGGATATAGCAGAACAGGATCCACTCTTCAGATGCTTACAATAACTATGCATTTAGTTGTATGTATAAGTAGACAGGAAGACCTTGTTTTTCCCTTACATGTTATATGAAACCCTTTACATTTCATGTATGGATAAAGACATTTAAATATATAGTGAAGGTTCTGAGAGAGGTAAAACTCAAAGACCAAAGTGGGAGGCAAAGGAGAGCAACATGCTGGACACGCTTTCCAGAGTGTCTAAGCTAAGCCTTGGGCAATACTTAAATTCCATTTCTATTAAAAACTCAGAATCTTAGCACAACATAAAAGGAACATTTTGATGACTTAGTGTATTTCTCGTTTCTGGTGTATGTACAATTCTATACAACCATCACCATAATCAGGACACAAAACAGTGTATTCAAGTCCTAAGTTTCTTTCCCCAAGCCTTCTCCCTTCTCAATGCTTGAGTAAGATATGTTCCCTGACATTAAATCTTGCCTCTTGTTGACAGTCCTATAAGAGAAGTGATTTTATTTGGCACATGGCTTTGATCTCTACCCTTGTCTGTGAGTGTATGTGTGGCAAGTTGTTTTCAGCTTAAGTTATTTTTTTGAACTGACTTTTAGTTTAGCAAACAAAGGAGTGACTTTGTTTGTGTCACTGTTGTGCATATCATGCCTTGTTCTTATTTACCCACGTGTCCTCTGTCCCTGCTCCATCCTCGCTGGTCCCCTTCCTTTTCCCAAATAGTCTCTCCTGCTTTCATCACACACTCCATTGCTTTTTCCTGCTTTCCTTCCGCTCTCCCTAGAATTCTCCTCCTCCTCTCAATGACACTTTCTACCTTCATGTCATAGATATGTACACACACATAATTTAGTCTAGGTTATATGTATGAGAGGAAGTGTAATATTTGTTTTTATGAGTTTGGCTTTTTACTTCATGATTTTCAGTTATATCTATTTTTCTGAGGATGCTATGATTTCAATTTTCTTTGTAGTACATCAGAATTCCACAGTGCATAAAAACTGTGTTTTTTAATCTTTCTATCTGTTGATGGACATCTAGGCTGCTATGAATAATTAAAGCAGTTAATTAGATGTGCTTGTGTCTCTTGTGTCTTCCTAGTAACCTAGGAAGTCCATTGCTGCGCATACTGTCTTTTTAGTTTTAAGTTTTTGAGGAACCTCCATACTAACTTTCACAATGGTTGCACTAATTTTATTCTCACTAGTGATATATAAAGTGACATCATATAAGGCTTCTTTGATTTCTTGAAGACGGACATTTTAACTGAGCTGAGATGGAACCTCAGTGTAGTTTTGATTTGCATTTGAGGATTATATTTCTAAGTGATTATTCTAATCCATGAGTGTGACATGTCTTTTCCATGTTTTTGTGTGTTCTCTTCAATATCCCTCTTTGCTTTTGTGTCTCAGTTTTTGAGATTGAACCCAAGCCTCATATGCTCAGAAATGAACTCTCCTACTGAGCTATACTGTGGTTCCTCTTCAGTGGCTCTCAGAAGTATTTTTTTAATCACGTTTTTCTTGTGGGTGTGCTCAGGTGTGTGTGTACTCATGATTGTGGTTGTGCATGTGGAGACCAAAGGTCAACCTCAGATGTCATTCCTGAGGGGTCAATTACCTTTATGTTTTTTTAAAATAGATTTTTTGCCTATTTATGTTAATTTTCATTTATGTCTGTGTGTCTGAGTGTGTAGATGCCATGTGTGTGGATGCCTGTGGTGGCCAGAAACCCATCAGCTCACCTGTAACAGGAGTTTCAGAAAGTTGTAAGCTGCCTATCATTGGTATTTAAGTACTCAAATTAGATCCCCTAGAAGAGCAGCAAGCAATTTTAACCACTGAGCCATTACTCCAACCCACAAGATTGTGTTTTTATTTTTAACTTGTGTGTGTGTGTGTGTGTGTGCATGTTTGTGCCTGCCACATATGTGCAGATGTGTACAGAGTCCAGAAGATGTCACTAAATCCCCTGGAATTGGAATACAGGTAGTTGTGAGCTGCCTGACATGATGCAGGGAACCAAACCAGAGTTGTCTGTAAGAGCTAGCAAGAGATTTTAATTGCTGCATCACTTCTCCAGCTCCCAGATTTTTCTCTTTAAAAGATGTGGGTTCTAGGGATCAAACTCAGGTCCTCATGCTTGCCAGGAGTGTAGTTACAAACTGAGCTCCTTCCAAGCCTTTCGTTGTGTTTGTTGTACAGAATTTTTACTTCCTTAGTAAAAGTTATTCCTAGGTTATTTATTTACTAACTAGTTATTTTGAGTAAGATTGCTTTCCTAATTTCAAAAAATTATTACTTTATAAAAACTACTTATTTTTGTTTATTGAGTTTTGTGTCCTTTAACATTGTGACTTTTCTTAGTTTGGCAGGTGTTTGTTAGGCTCCTAAGGTTTTCCATATCATGTTTTCTGAACAGAGGCAGTTTGACACCCTCTTCCTGGTTTTGATGCCCTCTATTTACTTGTGTTGTTTGACAGTGTTGGTGAAGATTTCAGGAATACGTTGAGTGAAAGTGGGGGGAAGCATTGGATTGTGCTCTAGTGACTGGGGATGTAGCATGTACAAGGCTCAGGAGTTCTGTTTAGCAACACAGAAGAAAAAGGTGGTGGAAGTGTACATCCTTGTCTTGTCCAGAGTTTAGAGAGAAAGCATTCACCATTTCCACATTTAGTTCTGTGCTATACGTTGACTTCTAAATGCCCCTTATTATGCTGAAGTACCTAAACTGTCTAGTTTTCTTTTCATGAATGTATAGTTAGTCTTAAGGAATATCTTTTCTGAAAGTATGGAGATGGTCATATGGTGGTTAATCCTTGGTTCTGTTGGGTGATTGATTTTGCATGTGTTGAATCTTCCCTGTGGAGGCATGCAAGAATGCACCAACTCTTTAAAAGCACTCCCTCAGAGCCCCCTAAACAACATGTGAGCTTGATTTTTGGCAAATGTAGGCTTGGAGATCCCTCTAGTGCTGATATAGTAACAATACACTGATTGTAGCCACAGAAAACCTTGCCAGCAGATGCATCAAATACTGTGATAGTGGCAATGACTTACTGTGACAGGAAGCACCCTGCTTAGAATTTCTGGGAGGACAGGCACAAATCCAGACTACAAAGATTAGATAAATAACCAACTCTTCAAAGTAGAAACTTCTTCATATACCAACATGGTTTCAATAGCATCCTACCTAATGGATTATATAATACAGCAGCAAAAACTGTTCATAAAGCTGTCAATATGCATAAACTTTGGGCAAAAATGTTTCAAAGACTTGTATTAAGTAAACCTAGTGAACTTTAAGAAAATTCAGAGAAAGGACTAGTGCTTTTATCAGAGAAACTTAACAGAAAGATTGAAGTAATGAAAAAACATCAAAGAGTAATCCTTGAACTAAAAAGTACACTCAATAAAATGATAAACACAATGGAAGGCACTCATAGCAGGGTACATCAAACAGAAATAAACATTGAGATCCAGGATGGGCTATTTAAAAACACAGTTGAAGGAGGAAAAAAAGCTCCACAAATGAGAAGGGTTGAAGGATATACAGGAAGTCTGATACAGCATTAAGAGAGCAAGTGTTTTGAAGGGGATTGCGTGTATGAATCATCATGGTAGAATTCAGGCTGTTAGGTTTCAGGTGACCCTTGACCTTACTAAAGGGATAGTAAACATGTTAAGAAAAGATAACCTAGAGAAAGATGTAAATACCCAGGTACAGGAAGGTAAGAGGACACCATCCAGATAGAACTCAACCGAGTCTACCCTATGACCTATCATGATAAAGTTTAAAGATAAAGGCAAGAACCTCAAAGTAGAAAAAAAAGGGAGGGGAATATAAGGGTTTTTCTACTTGACAGCCTACTTCTCTGTGGAAGTCACAGTGTAGGAAGGATTATTCACAGTGTTTATGGGGAAAGAATTACTATATGTAATAAAGACACGCTTCAGAAATGGAGGGATGGGCTCTGAGATGGCTCAGCAGGTAAGATGCTTGCAAGGAAGCTTGGGGACCTGCGATTTCTCCTTCAGAACTTCATGGTGAAAGGACAGAACTGACTTTCCACAAGTCCTCTGACATCCACAAGCATGCGTATTCACACACACACACACACACACACACACACACACACACACACACACA
>NC_034590.1:85805353-85812009 GCF_900095145.1 Mus pahari | reverse complement strand
CCTGCCTCTGCCTCCCGAGTGCTGGGATCAAATAATGTCTTTATTTAAAAATACTAAAATATATTGCTACAACGTAAGAATGGAAATATTATAGTTAAAAGAATGATATATGATAGAAACAAACAGTAGACGAGTAATTTATTTGTGAGACAGGATCTCACTGTGTTGCTTCTGTTAGCCTCAAATTAATGATCCTTCTACCTTCAGCCCTTTGAATGCTGGGGTTATAGGCATATAAAAATCATACATAATTCAAAATATTAAAATTTCATTTTAAAAATATTTAATTTTAATTTACATATACTTGTATATATATAAAGCTCAGAGACCAGAAGGTGTTAAATCCCCTGGAGCTGGATACAGGCAGTTGTGAGCCAACTAATATGGATGCTGAGAATTTTATTCAGGTTCTACGGAGGACCAGCAAGCTGTCATAATCACTGAGCCATCTTTTCAGACCATAGTAAACTTTTTGTTTGTTTGTTTGTTTGTTTGTTTGAGACAGGGTTTCACTGTGTAGTCCTGGCTGTCTTGGAACTATTTCTGTAGAACATGCTGGCCTTGAACTCACAGAGATTTGCCTGTCTCTGCCTCCTGAGTGCTGGGACTAAAGTGTGTGCTAAGTGTGTGCTATCACTACCCAGCTCCTTATTAAACTTTCAAATGTGTACTCTTCTAACTGAATTTGACTTCAACATATAAACATTGTAAAGTCCCTAGAACTGAAAGGAGAAACTCGCAGATAATTCTAACACTTCTTCCTTGGTACTTATCAAGCAGGTACAATATAGTAATGATACAAGAGATTTGAAAATAACACAAATAATAAATCAATTCAATGCACATTTACCTACCAACAGGTTATATTTATTCCTTTTATTTATGCATGGAATATATTTAAAATTGAGCATATACTAGACAACAAAATAATCATACTGAGTTCTCAGTACAATTAACTGAGGTCAATAAGATGAGTAGGTAAAACTAGAAAAAAGAATCATATATTCAGAAATCGTAAAACATTAATTAATGGATTGATATTGTAGAAAGTATTAAAATGTAGTGTTGAGAATTTAATGGTTATAAAATACCAAAGTAGTGTTTATTATTTTAAAATGTTATTTTAAAATTTGTTTTTATTTTATTTTACATTCATTTTAAAAATACTTTTATTTTTATTTTACATGTATTGGTGTTTTGCTTGTGTGTATGTCTGTGTGAGGGTGTTGGATCCCTTGGGACTGGAGCCACAGGCAGTTGTGAACTCCCATGTGGGTGCTGAGAATTAAACTCGGATCCTCTGGAAGAGCAGCCAGAGCTCCCAACTGCTGAGCCATCTCTCCAACCCCTTAAAAATACTTTTAATTATTATATTTTTCATTATTGGACATTGAAACCATAGCCTTGTAAATACAGGTAGACACTCTTGTACTGACTTATATTTTAGCCCAGACATTTTATAAGCTATTTTTATTAGAAAAGAGGAAGAACATCAAATAAGTACATTTGAAAAACTAAGTACTCAACAGCAGAAATTAGAGAAGAGAACAGCAGAATTGCCAGGGTCTACAAGCTGCCATAATAGACCACAGAGAAAGTTACAAGCATAGTACCAGTATTGCTCTCTTTTCTGAAAGCCAGAGGTCCTAGCCCAAGGCTGGAAGAGTTCTATTCCTGGTAAGGGTTGTCTTCCTGATTTGTAGATGGAAGTCTTGCTGCTGTGTCTGCCATGGCAGGCAGAGAGAAAGTTTGGGATCTCTTTTGTCTCTCTAATATGAACACGAATCCTACAGGACTAGTCTCACCCTTGTGGCTTGCTAGAGTTTGGATGTCAAATGTCCTACAGAGGTCCATGAATTCAAGGTTTGGTCTTTGTAATCCTAATGTAAATGGTTTAGTTCAGGTACATACTCCTGACATAGTGCTATGTTATCATAGGTCTACAGCAAAGGAAGCAGTAAGAGCTGAATCAGAATCTTCAAAGTTCTGGGCTACAATAAAACTCTCTTCTTTCTTCCTTTTTCCCTTCCTTCCCTTCCTGCCTCCCTCCCTCCCTTCCTTCCTTCCTTCCTTCCTTCCTCCCTCCCTCCCTCTCTCTCTCCCTCTCCCTCCCCCCCTCTCTCTCTCCTTTCCTTGCTTCCTTCCTCCCTTCCTCCATTCCTTTCTTTTTTTTAAAGATTTATTTTTATTTTATTTTTTTAATGTATCTGAGTACACTGTTGCTGTCTTCAGACATACCTGAAGAGGGCATCAGATCCCATTTCAGATGGTTGGGAGTCACCGTCACCATGTGGTTGCTGGGAATTGAACTCAGGACCTCTGGAAGAACAGTCAATGTTCTTAACCTCTGAGCCTTTTCTCCAGCCCTCGTTTTTCTCTCTGAATTATCTCAGATATTTTGTTACAGTGACAGAAGCTCAGTTAGTTACATTGGGAATTAAGAGTTTTAGCACATGAGTTGGAGAGCATACAATTGAGTACATAGGTAAGAATAAATTCAAATAAATCAAAAGAAAGCAAAGTATCTGTTTCACTATGTATTAAACTAAGTTAGGTACAAATCACTAAGTCTAATTACAGGTGATCCTATGTGATCATTAGTGTACAACTAGAAAGCTGTATTTTCTAATAATTTTACATGTTCTGTACTGATCAAATTGATCAGACATTTCTGTGTTTGTATTCTTCAAACCTGGATATAGGCCAATAGGCCTATTTGTATTTAAAACATTGCTAGTTGTCATTGTAGAAGAAATACAATGACAAATACAAAGTAAATAACAAATCCTCTCCAGGCTGTTAAAACTTATGCTCAGCAGAAGATGGCCTAATCGGCCATCACTGGGAATAGAGGCCCCTTGGTCTTGCAAACTTTATATGACCCAGCACAAGGGAAGGCCTGGGCCAAGTAATGGGAGTGGGTGGGTAGGGGAGCAGGGGNGGGGGGGGGGTATAGGGAACTTCCAGGATAGCATTTGAAATGTAAATAAAGAAAATAATAATAAAAAAATGTAAAAAAAAAAAAACTTATGCTCAGAAATGCCACAGATACTTCCCCATGCTCATTGGCCAGCATGTGGCCACCAGTGTCCTAAATGATATCCCCACATACCAAACCCCAGTAGCATACTGAACAAGGCATATTTTAAGTCAAAATTAGATAAGAAAAATATTAATATTTTTGAAGAGAATAACTAATATCATAGAAGTAAATAGTCCATCAATAAGATATATTGATTTGTACATGCAGGGAACATGAGTTTACCCAGTTCCATAAAACAAACATTAATAGACATACAGAAACAGAGGACTATGATGATTTCAGAGATAGTAATAATCGGTGACTTCAACCCCACTGTCATCAATTGATAATCTAGACTCCCCCCACCCTGTCAATGGTCTTTAGAGTTACATTGTATCATAGAGAAAAATAGTCATCACAAATGTTTATAGAATGTTCCATATACAAAAGTTCAAAGTAATTTTAGATCATAATGGAGCTAGAAATCAATGGGAAACTTGAAATTAATAGAAAAATAAGAAACTCTACTAACATGTGGGGACTGAACATGCTTGAATTGTCAGTGGGTCACTGAAAAACTCAGGAGGGAATTTAAAATGTTCCTGGAATCAAATGAAAATGAAAACAACTAGCCCAAATCTTTGGTAGTTCTAAGAGGGAAGTTTAGAACAATGAATGTGTGCACATTAAAAAAAATTGGGAGTAAATAGAATAATTAAATGATACATTAAAGGCCTCAGAAAAAATAAGAATAAGCTTATGCCCACATTAGTCAGTGGAGAAAAATAACAAATATCAGGTCAAAAATTAATATAATGAGTCTGTAAACAATAAAAAGAACCAATGAAACAAGGTTTCTTTTGAAAAGATAAGGATAATTGGCAAACTCATAGCCAAACTAACAACAACAACAACAACAAAAAGAAAAAGACTCAATATAATTAGAGTTAAAAAAGATTTTCAACAAGTATTAAAAGAAGTCTAGTTGGTCATTAAGGAATATCTTGAAACTTTAGAAGAAATGTACAATTTAATGGAAATGTAATTTATCAAAGTTAAATCAGGAGGATATAGATAACTTAAATAGATTTATAATAAGCAACAAAACTGAAGCAATAATAGAATGACTTCCAATCAAGAATAGCATAGCACTAGATGAATTTGATGCTAGATTCTATCAGTATCTTAAAACAGAATTAACACAGATGCTCCTGAAACTATTCCATAAAACAGAAGGAAGGAATTCCATCCAATTCACTGTATGAACATTATCCAGAAACTAAAAGTAAACAAGTAGACAGCAGAGAAGAAAATTATAGGCCAATTTCCCTGATGAACATAGTTGCAAAAATTCTTAATAAATTACTTACAAGCCAAATTTCCTAGAAAGACTGAAACAGAATAGAGGACCTAGAAATAAAGCCACTTAGCTACAGAAGTTTACTGTTAAGCAAAGGGGCCCAAATCAACTACTTGAGTTGACAGTGGCCTCGTCAACAAATGGTGTGGGGAAATGGATACTTACATGTAGAGGAATGAAATGAGGCCCTCCCCCTCCCTGAGCAAAAGTTTCACAAGCACAATCAAATTGGTTCCAATTTCAAAGTACAAGGATAGTTCAACATATGTGAATCCATAAATATAATCCAGCACATAAACTCAGAAATAGGAATCACATGGTCATGTCAATAGATGTAAAAAGACCTTTGGCAAATCCAGTACTATTTATGATGAAATCTCTGAGGAAACTAGGAATAGGAAGAACATTTCTCAGTAGGCAAACCTAGGGCAAATTTAGACTAACTAGGGACAACCTGAAAGTCACTTCTGAAAGTGTCAGAAATGAGACAGGGATGTCCATTCTGCCCACTCATATCCAATACAGTGCTTGAGTCCTTAGAGCAATGAGCCAAGATAAAGAAAGAAATGATATGTAAGTAGGAAAATCAAGTTATCCATATTTACAGTGACAGAATCTGATACTTAAGCTGCCCAACCCATTCAAAAGCTTTTAGATCTAGTGAGCACTTTCGGCCAAGTTGTGGGATAGAAAGCCAACATGAGATCAGTAATGAATTTGTCTAGAAAGATCAGTCAAGAAAAATAGTTCGTTCACCACAGTCATAAAACACATTGAGAAATAAGCTGAATATGTTGGTGAAAGACTTCTGTAAAAAACAAAAAAACCTTGTGAAACACTGAAGAAGGAAACTGAAGAAAACACTAGAATATGGGAAGACATCCATGTTAATACATGAGAACCAATATGGTGAAACTGGCTCTATTTCCAAAGTAATCAACACAGAGTTTCTCCAGCCCTCACCAAAACACTAACATTCTGCACAGAAACAGATAAAAGTCCTGAAATTCACATGGAAACGCAAAAGACCCCCAAGAGTTAAAGCAATGTTAGTAGAAAGATCAATGCTGGGAGGGTCATAGTACCTGATGTCCAAGTATACAACTCACATGACCGCGATAAAACCCTGGCCACTGACATAAAAGCAGACACAATGATCCTGGAACAGAAGAGAGGACCCAGAAACAAACCAACTCAGCTACAGCCATTTGCTATTGGGGAAGGGGCCAAAATCAGCTCTTGGAGAAGTGATGGTTACCCCAACAAATGCTGTGAGGAAATGGAAATAGATGAATGAAATGAGATTCCCCACCCCTTCCCCGAGCAAAAATCAAGTCAAAATCAATTAAGTATCTTAATGTTTCAGGTTACCATGGGAAAAATAGGGGAAGCACTTAAGCATGTCAACTTTCCAAATAGGACTCTAATAGCCCAAGAGACAATAGCAAGTATTAATGAATGGGATTACACAAAGCTAGAAAGCTCTATGCAGCAAAAGAAATAATCAACAGAGTGAAGTGCTGGCCTACAGAAGTTCTTTGCCATCTATTAATCTGACAGGGGATTGATATCTTGACTATGTTATATAAAGAACTCAGATGCAGAGTCCCACGAGCATTTGATCTAGTCAGAGAATAGGCAAACAGATTGGACAGCCCGACTTGTTTGTGTGGTTCTGACAGCAAATGTAATTTCTCTGCAGTAAGCCCAGCAGTGAGCTCCTAGCTTATTTAGTGTTAAAACCTGAAATTGTTGCGAGTCTTTTTGTCTTTTTCTCCTTATACTTCTGCATATGCAGGTACATGTATGCATATACTTTGTAATAAATGCAAAAACGTTGAAAACACTGAGGCTATTCAATTTTCTTGTCTGGGGGATGGGAGTCTTTAAAAAACTTTTTCCAATAACCTTAAAATTATTCACTACTTACAATGAATATTATGTTTATTCTTTTAGAAAGTTTAAAAAGGAATAGAATACAGGTTTCAGAATGTAGCATGCTAGTCGTTAGATTTTTGAGACTGTGTAAAGAGATTTAAGATAGAAAAAGAGACAGGAGTCTGATGTTTCAGCAGTGTGTACTGTGCTTATTGGCACACACAGTGAGGGGCAGCCTCTCTCCCATCTGGGTGGTTGAAGAACTACCAGAAAAAAGATAGCTTCAATCCTATTTAGGGTCAGAAATGACCACAGCACAGAGCTTGTGTTTCTCCCCTGTAGCCCCTTCCTCTCGGAAGGTGCCCATCCAAGAAATGACCACAGCACAGAGCTTGT
>NC_034590.1:85754465-85805038 GCF_900095145.1 Mus pahari | reverse complement strand
GTTTCTCCCCTGTAGCCCCTTCCTCTTGGAAGGTGCCCATCCAAGAAATGACCACAGCACAGAGCTTGTGTTTCTCCCCTGTAGCCCCTTCCTCTCGGAAGGTGCCCATCCAAGAAGAGACAGGGTGTGCCAACCGAGCAAGGCCAAGCAAGATTATCTGTAAGCTTGGAGGGTTCTGCTTTTCAGGAGAGACACTCTATCATTGGTGGCGATCACTATGGAGCTTTTGTGGTTGTTGTGGTTTTTGTTTGTTTGAGGAAGGATCTTACTATGTACCAAGGTTGGCTTTGATTCTTGATTCTCTTTCCTTTGCCTGCCAGCCATTAGAGTAAAGGCATGTACCACAGAGCCTGCCTCTATTTGTTAAGCAAATGAACAAAAGCACCAAGTGTGATTAAGGATAAATAAAAGTTATTACATGACAAAGAATCAGTGTCCCCTCCTCTTGTGACATTTTGTGAAAACATGTGTCAATTCTTTTCAGTGAGTAGTACATAACTTTAGCACCCACAGTTTTAAGGATATGTAGGGAACCCAAAATACAGAGCTTCAAGTACTATTAGAAAAGAATTATTGAGCCGGGCGTGGTGGCGCACGCCTTTAATCCCAGCACTTGGGAGGCAGAGGCAAGTAGATTTCTGAGTTCGAGGCCAGCCTGGTCTGCAGAGTGAGTTCCAGGACAGCCAGGGCTACACAGAGAAACCCTGTCTCGGAAAAAAAAAAAAAAAAAAAAAAAAAAAAGAAGAAAAGAATTAGTCTTAATCTATTTTGTATTATTATCACAAAATCCTGGGCACTGGGTAATATAGAAGAGAAATAGGTTTATTTAAGATTCAGTGACTTGAAGGTCCAAACAGCATGGTTACTGGTTTTCTGGTCAGTCCCTGCTGGTTGGCTCACCAAATGATGGAAAAGTGGAATGGTAGCTGACTAAGTGCTAGGGAGCAGATTTGTGTATTCAAGGAAGCAAGAAACCAGGAAAGAGTTAGGCGGCTACTGCTTTCCTTGGCTTCCTCCTCTTGCAACCTGCTGTCATGGGTTCACTTCTACCATATTTTTTCCTAGCCTCTTAGGACAGGAGAAGCTGGAGCCCCCAGGCCCTAAATACTTTACATTAGGTTCCACTTCTGCAAAGTTCCACCACCCCACACTTCAGCCATGCAAACTTTCCATGCATGAAGCTTTGGGGTGGTAGGAAACCATATCTAAACCATACCATGAATAACTTGCATAGAGATTGACACCCAGAATAAAGCTAAAATTAGCATTATCTGGATACTTCTGGTGAATCCATAATAGTAAAAAGTCCTCTACAGTGTAGTAGTTATCATGATCACATCATATAACCACAAGGAAGTTTTTGGCTACAATGTCTAGAGTTTTGAAGCTCAGGTTAGCATAAGTGCAGCAATGCCCCTGAAGTCTTAGATTTTATCCTTCAACAGGACTACTATCATTATTCAGTTAAGTTTTTGTTTTACAAATTTTGTAGTATTCTTGTCGTGTGCTGGGAATAGTTTTATCTGTTTTTGAAATTACCTTTTCATCCTTGTACTTAAATGGTTTTTTGTTCTTGCCTCTCAAGGCATGATGGCCACCTTCAGAAGGAGGAAGTATAGAGATGTGGTGGCAGTCAAGAGTCTTTAAGGACACATGTCCTTCTGTTAGAGTAAGACAGCCTTCTCAGAAGCTCCTGGATTTGAAGGTGAAGTTAAGGACAGGGGAAACAAAGAGGCGGCTCACATTTCAGATAGTCATTTTAGAAGTTCCAACAGCTGATCAGTAGAATTCCAGCAAAGAGAATAGAGAACCAAATAGGGATTAAAAAATTTAAAAAGTGTCAGGAACTAAAGGCATCCAGAAAGAGAAAAGAGTAGGTTGCATAGGATCAGAAATCAGTTGTCTCATCAGTGTCACACTGAAGTCTAGAATACAGTGGCTAATAATCACAGAATTCTAAGGGAAAGTGATTTTCAACCTAGAATTCTATACACAATCAATAAAATGTCAGAATAGATACATTTTTCTAATATGCAACAAATACAATTTTCATTCCATTTATTACTTTTGTAAAGAAAGTCTTAGAGATTTGTCTCCAGGAAAATGGATTAAGGAGAGCAAGAAAAAGGAAGATGTGGAACCCATTGCAGCAGAGTCTAAAGGCAGCCACTAGTGTCTGCAGTGAGGGCTAAGAGCGGTGTGAGCAGAGGTGGGACACAGGGCCAGTCCTTACAGTCAGGGCTCTACAGTGAGCCAGAACCAACAGCAAGAGTATGTACACACTAAGAGATTTGCTGTAAGGAATCTCGAAGATAGGGTATAATGGGAGACATTTAGGTCACTGGGGCATGTTCTAAAAGAAGACTGTGGAGTCTTTGATCCTTCCTTTCATTGTCATTGGCTTCTCAGAAATGAGGAAAGTGGTTTGTTCTACTACAAACTTCCCCATGTGAGTGCAGATGCCCCCAGAGGTCAGAGGTGTTAGATCCCTGGAGCTGAAGTCAAAGGAGTTGTGAGCTGTGTGATGCGGTACTAGGAACTGAACTTGCAAGAGCAGAATATATTATTGTTAACTGCTGCGTCATCTCTTCAGCCTCAGGTTATTACATAATGTATGGAGAAATGAGGAGACATGAGAGCGCTAAATACTGACCTGTCGAAATGGTTGTGGGCGTGGACACAAGCTTACTGTACATTTAAAAGTATGGTATTTTAAAATGTGGAGCTAAATATCAAAAGAAAGCCGGAGGATTTGACTGTAATTGCCTGGAGTCACACATGTGGAATGGAAAAGGGTGTGGCAGGGGCCTAGTATCGTAAGCTATTTAGTATAGTATTAGCTTTTATCATTCACAAGCATTACTTTATGAAAACCAATTAAGAATAAAAAGTGTAGTTCTTTACAAGTTGGCCTGGCAATGCCCTACTCATTGATTTTTTTGCAACTAAGTAAAAATGTGTATATTTTAAAGATAAAAGAAATCAGGACTTGACAGAAAAATAGCTATACCAGATATGTTTGGATTATGAACACAAGAAATTTCAAGGCCCCTGACTCTTTCTGATTGAATTTCATGGATTCTTGTACATACATTTGTAGGATGCCTGCTATGCAGGGGTCATTTTTTTTTTTTCTCAACAGTTAGTGAAGAAGTTGTGCTTAGTGGGCTGGAGAGATGACTCAGAGGTTAAGAGTATTGAACTGCTCTTCTAGAGGGTCCAGGTTTAATTCCTAGCATCTACATGGTGGCTAGCTGCCACATGTGATCCAGTGTCCTCTTTTGGCTTACACAGGCACTGCATATATGTGGTATACAGATATACACGTGGGGGAAAATAACCATAAATGTAAAATAAAAATAGTTCTTAAAAAAGAAGTGGTACTTAGGAAGCAGGGATGAGGTGAATGGAGAGTTGTCAGTGCATGCACTCCCAGACATAGTGGGGAAATCCTGCAGTTGAGTGATCTTTGTAGGAGATTTTACAAGTTTGCTGATATATTGGCATCTTGTCTAGTCTAGTGTTATCCAGTACTCTAGCTCATCTTTATGGACACCCACACATGCTCAGCAAAGATACTATAATACTCCTACTTCTGGGTAGACTCTGCCTCTTGTGACAGTTGAATGACCATTTCTTTCCACAGATCTGATGTAGCATCCAGTCATTGCAAACAGGATGGCAATCATTTTTGAGGGTTGTCTGCTCTATATCAGTGGGATCCAGGCACAATGATTCTTTTTATTCTTCTTCTTGGATCTTAGCAACCATATTTTACAATCTAGATATGGCCTGATTTTCTTAGTCCTCCTGAGTACATCACAAAATAATTTTCAGTAGGTCTTGAGCACTTCTGTGGGAAATGCAGTAGAATATCAGCTACTGAGTTTGTAACTCTGCTTATATAGTAGGGAAGATGTCTTCCATGTAAGGAATTACATCCAGATAAACCCATGACAAGTTGAAAACATAATTAGTTACAGGCTGAAAGTATCATTAGTTAAAAATGCATGTGATACACTCAACCTACCCGCCATTGGGTTTAGCAATCCAGTTCTTGTTGGTCTCTTACTTATGTCCTTCATGTTCACGTGGCTGACTGGACGTTCATTGTGGATGCATAGCATCTCAATAGAGGGTCTTAGCGATCTCCAAGAAAAGATGAATATTCCTGGAAGGATTTCTATTGACCATGTATTACTTTTGTACCATTGCAAAGTTGAAGAATTGTAAGTTAGACCACCATAAGTTAGAGATCACCCATAATTACAGACCAAAAGAAGTCTGCTCATTGCAAGATACCTCTTCTGTATGTTCATAAATATTAGTCATCTTGGTAGGAAACATTTATATTTTGATGGTTTTTCAGATGTAAGGATGAAAGTGAAAGCAGGATGCTAAAGTTCACATTTTATGTGCTTATATTCATCAGAGAATAAAAGAATAGTACGTCTAATAACTGTTGGAGAAGAATCCATGCAATACTAGGAAGCAGAATGAACTTATGAGTGAGTTAATATGACACAACCCAAAGTTATCAAAGAGACTCTTAAGTGGGAACTATCCTATTGGCCTGCAGGCTTGTCTGCGAGGCATTTTCCTTTTTTCTTTTCTTTTTTATTTGTTATTTTATTGATTTACATTTCAAACGTTGTCCCTCTTCCTGCCCATCACCTCTCCCCTTTGCCAAGCCTGGTATAGCTGTCCTCTGAGAGGCTCTGCCAGCATTTGATTAATGCAGAGGCATTTTCTTGATTGCTGATTGATATGTCAGGGCCCAGCCCATTGTGGAAGGAGCCATCGTTGGACAGGTGGCACTAAGCTGTATAAGAAAGGTACCTGAATGTAAAAGAGAGCAGAGAGCGAGAACGCGTGCCAGCTTTCACTGTGCCAAATGAGGGTTGTGACTTGGAAGTAGGAGGTAGATAGAACCTCTCCTCTCTAAATGGTGTTTATCACAGCAACAGGGAAGCAAACTACAGCATTCCGGTAAACAAAATGTAAACGTGTTTTCACTGCCGATGTAGAGAGTGGGGTTCACTTCCTGTCATTTTGGAAGCTCATCTGACTTTTTTTTTATTTTTTTGTTTTTAAGATTCATATAGATAATTCATCCTCACAAGAAAATGCAGAGGCCGAGTCAGGATGACTGAAAGTTCAAGGCAAGCCTGGACTAGATTACATACTGAATTCCATCCAGGATATCCTGAGATACAGTAGGGCCCTGGAGAGAGAGAAGGGGTGTGGGTATCAGTGATAAAAGTAAATCTTTTATTAACTTTGCAAAATACTTCTTGAACATTAGCAGGTAAAATATTATCCTAAATAGTTATTTGAAAATGAGAATGAGAGTAAAAACTTTGGAATTCCATCAGTAAATTTTAGACTATATAAAACTTTAATTTTTAAATTATAGGTACAGCGACAAAGTTTGGAGCTGGGATGAAGGGATGGACTGTCCAGAGAGGACCCCATTCGGAGTCCATCCCATCATCAGCCACCAAACCTAGATACTAATGCTCATGCTCATGCCGGCAAGATACTGCTGAAGGGTCCCTGATATAGTGGCCTCTTGTGAGGCTACGCCAGTGCCTGGTAAACACCGAAATGGATGATCACAGCCAGCTACTGGATGGAACACAGGGTCCCCAATGCAGGAACTAGAGAAAGTACCCAAGTACCTGAAGGGGGCTGCAACCCTGTAGGTGGAACAACAACAGGAACTAACTAGTACCCCCTGGGTTTGTGTTTCTAGCTGCATTTGTAGCAGAAGATGACCTAATCGGCCAACAGTGGGAATAGAGGCTCCTTGGTCTCCCAAACTCCATATGACCTAGCACAAGGCAAGGCCTGGGCCAAGTAGTGGGAGTGGGTGGGTAGGGGAACAGAGGTGGGGGGAGGGGTATGGGAATCTTTCGGGATAGCATTTGAAATGTAAATAAAAAAAAAAAAAAAAAAAAAAAAAAAAAAACTTTAATTTTTAAAGCAAACTCAAGCAGTTTTACAAACTTCTTCTTGTTGTATATTAAATATTATATGAGGATTGGGTCATCGAGAAGACTGTTGGAGATTTCAGTGATCTTTTAGCTAACAAAATAATACCAAGGGCTAAAATAGTGTTGGCTCAAAAGAGTTTCCTTTTCCCTTGTGGTTAAATATCATGCTCTTAGTACACATTGCAGTGCTCATGTAATGTTCAACTTACATTTCAAAACACCCTTTTTTAATCGAATGAAGTATGTGAATATGTTTTATATGTTATAATTTGAGAACTAGTTGACAGTTCATGTGGAAATACATTTAATTTCAACAATAATATTCACAAGAATAAATATCTACTAGCTTGTGAATATTTATTTACTAAGTAGTAGGGACAAAATTATCTCTTACATTTTCCCATATAAATAAAAACATTAATTTTAATAGTATGTATATGTTTTAGTGTATTAAAAGATTTTCTTAATTAGATATTTATCCTCAGTTTATGTTCATCAAGGAAATGTTACAAGTTGTGTTTCTTGCTTCCTTTTTTTCTTCACTGTGCTTCAAAAATATCTTTTCGATTTTGACAAATATGAAAAGCTTCCGAGGTCATCTTAGAGAACAACCATGTGGGCAACAACAATGCTGTGTTTGTGGGCTCCACGGAGTTCCATTCACTCCTCCAGAGGTACCTCATGGAAAGAGTCCCTCACAGGCACAGACCTGATTAGACTTTATTTGCTGTTTGTAGTGGATTATCACACACACAGTCACTAAGCTGTAGGCAGGAAATAGATGCTGCAAGAAGGCTCATTACAAATGCATATTTAAAAATGTAAACATTAAAAATATTTAGCACATACTTGGTTCAATAGATAATAATACCAAAACTATCTAAACTCTGAGCATCAGCAATTTTTGAAGTTTATTTCTGGTAATAAAGGCCATGGTTATCACATATAATTTAAAAAAATATTCACTTGTAGCTTTCCCAAGTCACACCTTGTTACTGTTTTCAAGGTCACATGGTTTTCAGCTCCCTTGTATTTTCTTACAATGGTGCTGCAGTTGCTAATGTGGTCTCTCAGTTCTGTATGCAGCGAACACCTGGCTTACTAAGACGAACACTTTGACAACAGTGAGTAAAACTTGGTGAGACAGATTGTGTAAAGCACAGAGCGTGTGCTGCAGCTAATGTGCTATGGAGCCCTTGCCATTGTGAATGTGCATTATGACTACATTGTACAAAGTTCTGCTATGCAAATGTGTGGCATTCAGAGAAGTGAAATAATCCTGTGTTATTATTATCTTTGTAAATTACATCTGAGGAGTTTTTGAGGACTTTACGATGGCACTTTCTATAGTCACAGTCACGCAGTGTGTGCAGCACAAAGTGTTTTTCTTTCTCTATTAACAATAAGTGAGCCAATGAAAATGCTTTTTAAATACATACCCGGCAAGCAGTTATCTGGCTTTTCATTCTTACTATCCACAAACCATCCTTTATCGTCTCTTAAGACAGCATAGGAAACAGCTTTGTAAACATCTGCTTTTCATTGTTAATTGTCAGGAAAACTGGCATTTAAAAGCGTTGGAATCCTCTTAATCCTATCAAGAAGGCTATGTTATATACGTTTCTATCTCCCTTTCAGGTTGTTTCTCAGACTGTAAAAACATGCTTCCCTCCATTCACGTCTCAGAAATCACTTGTACAAGTACAACATTCTCATTGGTGCTTTCATGAAATTTCTTTCTGCAATTAGTTGAAATATTACTAACAAAGGTTAAATTACATACAATATAAGCAATATAAATACAGAGTTTAAGTATATAATATATACTTAAAAATTTCATGGATATATTCCATATTGAAATGTTCAATGATAGAAAATATAAGGAAAAGATATCTGGTAGCCAAAAGACAGATTAATTTAGGACACGAAATCTTCTGTCTTTAGGAAATATGCTTTATTTTCATAGGCTTTTTCTGTTCCAATAATTGAGCCATTAATGTCAACAGAGACTCCCTGGCAGTGATATACTATGAAGGCATTTGCAGTAATGCAGTGGCACTTCTTTCTAAATCAGAGGCTCTGTTGAAGTAATCACTAAAAATATTAAAATTCTGTTCTAGTTGTTCTGAATTTATAATGTGAAAGCGACTGCACCCATCTCTCAAGAACATAAAGAGCATCCATAATTTAATAATTAAGTAACACATAATAACCAATAATTTTTGTTACCTATAAATAGGCCTGTGTAACAAGAGTAAGGAATACTAAAAGAAGTAGCTGATTGTTAATAAAAACTTTTTTTCAGAATGTGCTCATTTAAAGCATTTTATAACCTTTATTAAATTGCCATCTTACTATGCAATTAGAATGTATTGTTATTTTTCTTTCTTTAAAACACTTGCACTTTATCATTTTCTAAACTGGTAGAAGTTGGACTCTCATTGCATTTCTTTTGCTTTTTAAACTTGTATTGGAGTGATGTAGAACTAGGCCTTATCACTGCATAGAAAATTAATTTAAATGACATATTGTTGCAGTTTCTATGACAACCATATCATGATGCTCATGTTCTTAAAAATTTATAAACTATAATCTGAAGTATGCTAATTCTAGTGAGTGTAGGCAACAGTTATTTGCTTAATATTCATTTTAGTACTGCGCTTCATCAACTTTGAAAGTCAGATGGTTAACATTCTGCATACAATCCAAAGAGGTTTTATATGAACTCTTGGGTTTATGTATTTTCCTCAGAAGCCTACAGTTACTGAACTCTTAAGCATGTATAAGAGAACCTTTCATCGCCTGTTTTTTTGAAGCGATAGGAATGAAGACGGGGCGAGCACATGCTGTAGACTTTCAACATGGCTGCTTTTCTCTCCACCCTTATGGAAAGACAATATACTCAAACTAATGTAAAAAAGTCTAATCAAAACAAAAATCCAATACCATCCAACGAGCTACTTAAGCAATAGTGACTATTTAAATCCTTGGGAACACTGGCTTATTCCTTCAAGCTTTGTTGTTTGAGTTCAAGAAGCCCATATCGCTATTGTATGGTTATGATATATGATAATGACATGTATCATCAGTTTAAGGATATTTGCCTAGCACTGATATTAAACATTTTGATTTGAAGTACAGTTTGAATTGTTTTTAGGACTGATTCAAAAGTAAAGTGTGCAATTTAGTCTATGGCTTATAACCATGGACTTTCTTGTTAAATAAAGATGCTTTTACATATACCACTTGATAAATTAGAAATGTATAAATTTAAAATTTGTATTTTAGAAATGTATATAATTTGTTGGTTGATAAAAATGAGGTAATTTAATTTAAATAATATATAATGAATAAGATAACTTAACATCAGGTGGAATTATCAAACACCAAACACAATATTTTTACTAATATATTTTATAAAAGTCATTTTTAATTAGTGTTCATTAAATTATAAAAATGGAAAACATAAATCCTTGGTTAACATGCTTTTAATTATTTGCTTTTCACATGTTAGGCTCTCAGTGAATGCAACAGAAATCCTATACTTAGACATTTTGAAAAGCAATCTGTAGTTTCAAAAGAGAGATTGCTAAGAAACAAATTTTAAAATCATAGGATACCAAATTCAGTTTTAAAAACACAATGCATAAAACATAAAATTCTAAAGCAACTAATCAAACTTCTGAAGAAGGATAATGGCAGCAACTGGTTAGTGGACCCTTGTCTGTCTTTTATGAGGCAATTACAATAGGTGTCATATTGATTTGCCTACTGTTTCCTGTGTAGCTCGAGTGTATCCTAAATGGAATGATAGTCATCTTAGTGAGTGGAAAACTTCAGGTCTGGAAGGAAGGCTTAGTCAGTCAGCAGCACCTATGAGGCGGTGTGAAAGCTTTTCACTGGGTGGTGAAAAGGTAACACAGCATCACACTCATTGAGAGGAGGACTGGGGAGTTTTAGTGAGGGAGTTTACTGCTGTGTTTGAAACATAACTTTTCATTGTATCCTCCCACCCTGTGTGTGTTAAATGTGTAAATTGTCCAGATCACTTTTTTTTTGGTTAAAAAAAAAAAACAAACCAAATTCCATGTAGGCTTTTCAAAGAAGCATTTGGATGTGTGATAAGCCTTTCTATTTCCTGTGACTGTTTCCGTGGCATTAGCTTCAGTGGCATCCAGTGGTAAAGCAGCTGTAATCCTGACTTGTTCTTTCATGGAGCATTTCAAACAGGTTAGCTTGATGGTTTTAAAGTATAGCTGATTTATATGGGGTTTGGAGCGGTAGTAGAGGGTTACTTACAATGGTTTCCAACCAGATCCTTTATTTTTAATGGTGTAATTTCATTACATTTTCCCATTTATATTCTATTTATAGTAATGTGAAGTATGCCCACTGAATAATGTCAGCTTATATTGCAAGGATTTTTGTTTAAAAATTATGGAATTGGTCTCTACACATTCAATGTATTTTCCAGTTCTTTGATATTTCTACCTAAGCTTGGTTTCTGCCAGTTATGTTGGCTCTAGTGTATGCCCATCTCATTTAAGATAAAATGAATGGCCAGTATTATGTATAGCAAAGCCAAGCTTCCTTTGAGTTAAAACTCTGGAGCATTGTGCAAGCCTAATGTTCTTCCATGAAGTTGGCCCACCCCACTGTGACTAAGAAATGAGATGATTTGAGGGCTATCACATACTTATGATTTTCATAGTGGATTAGAATAACAGTACTTAGCACAGGTGTTTCTATAATTGGGATTCCCTGGGAAAATTCAGTACTGTATTCAATAATACTCAGCTTTCCACATGAGTGAAGGCACTGTTGATTTGCTGGGCTGTGGCATAAATCAGGAGAGAGGTCTGGCTTGAGGCTTGTTGCTTCTCTTTTCAGAGAAAACATTTCCTCTTGGCCATTAGCATCATATTGCTGTGGACCTATTTACAAATTTTCTTTCATTTATTTATTGCTGGCCAAATACTGGAGGCCGCAGCTGGTGTCAGCCAGTCCTGGTTTAAGCTTTCATATAACTCAAAATAGTTCCCAAGTGTCCTTTTTCTTAAACAATTCTCCTTTTGTAAAACATCATATTTAAATAACATTTATGTACTCAAGCAGCAGTGAAAAATTTCAGAAGTGTTCTCAGGGCAGTTCTCTGAGGAGAACCTTTGGGATGGTCTTGTAAGATGCCTCCAAGTCTTGAAGGCAGTTGTCCAGGAATAACAAAGAACAACTGCAGTTGGTTGTTGCAAGATTCAGCAAGAGGGCTCTTAAAAGCCTGATATACAAACTGCAAATATATCTGCAGAGCAGTGAGTGAAAATGGGCTTAAGAAGATGGAAGCAGGTGATACAATTAATAGCATACTACTGTTTTACCAAACCTATTCTTAAGGTGCCCAGAAGGCCTGAGTTTTGGGGAAATCGGACACCCGAGACTCAGCTTTTGCAGCAGATAGCTATGCTGTCTCAACATTCCTCTCTTGTTCTCAGTTCTCATCTTAAGACCTCTCTGCTTACGACCTTAGGGCTGCTTGCATCTTTAAGTACCTTTGTCTCCCATTGAAGAGCAAGCAAAGGAACCCAAGGGAGGCCTAGGCCGCCCTGAGCCATGCCCTCCGTCCTGTTGGAGCCCAGGCTAAGTCTTTCTCAAGCTAGCTACCGGTCCTCTGCCTGGGTAGTTAGTGCTAAAAGTTCTCGAACCGCAGTCTGGGTCTCGGATCTATTCTCTAACCCTAGGTTTGTAGTCTAGTGAGAGAATGCCCCGAGTACTGGCACTAACTACTTTGCAGGTGTCGCTCTGCCATCTTCTGATCAGGGTTTCCCAGCAGTACGGCTTCCGGGACTCCTCTGCTCCAGGGGGACCTTCGTGGGCTTAAAAAAAAAAACAAAAACAAAAAAACAAAAAAACTGTCCAGGAGGTCGTCCTGGCTGCCAGCTCCATCTGTATGATGGGTCGTAGTGGCTCTGAGCCCAGCGCACTCTTGAGCTCCACCTCAAGGTGGCGACCGAGGCACGTAAACAAAGGCCGCACTGTCAGTTGGCACCTATGGGCTCCTCCACGAATCCCAGTTTCCCAGCGGCTCCTCCGAGAGCTGAATTGACTGTTAAAGGGGCCCCTGTAGATGGGTCGTTGGGCCGGAATGTCAGCCGTGCGTTCGTGCGTGACTGAATGACTGAGTGACTTTCTGCGTGTGTGTGTGTGTGTGTGTTTGTGTGTGTACGCACGTGCGCGTCTTCTGCGCTTGTGTATCGGCCGAAGCAGGCAGAAGCGCTTCTAGGATGGAAACTCTAGCCCCAACCCGTTTGGGACGCTAGAGCTTTCCTGGCGTCACCTGAGCCTGCAGCCCCACCTCATCCCTCCTCCCGCCCCCCCCCCCCAATCTGGCTGGTCGGGGCTTCCGCTCACTGTGCAGCCTGAACCCTGGGTCAGTGAGCAACTGGCAGGACAGAGGGAGGGTTTGATCGCTGTGGCAAACAGCAGGTTTGCAGATCTCTGTTCAATGACACCCACGATTTATGAGTGGCTCCGGTAAATACAACTCTTTGCTACGCTGGAGTTCTCTAGGGTGCGCGCAGGCCGACCCTAGGGGTAGGGGTAGCTGTGGGCGGGGAAGAGAGACACGGACAGTGAAAGAATGAGCATGCAGCAGTCTTACCTCTGGGACGAAGGACACGGTTCCTAGAACTGCGATCTGCACGGCCAGTGTGCAGCCCAGCTGTTTCTCCCGTAGGCGCTTCCCGCCTAACACCGCCTTCTGACTAACTTGGATAGGGCTTGAGCTGCCCCCTCCTTTTTTCCTCCCCTTCTTTTCCTTTCCAGACATCGCTTTAACTCAACCCAAGGCATATCCAGAAGTCAGTTCCGTATAGAGCTTCCATTCAGTCGTGTGTGTGTGTGTGTGTGTGTGTGTAGAAATCCGGCATACAGTTTCTCGTAGGTAGATGGAAGAACTAGATGGTTACAGGACTTTGGAGGGGTGCGTAGCAATGGCACGGGGTGTTGGTGGCAGCGAAAGACAGTTTCTTTTGGGTCTTCGCACTGCCGCAGGTAAGGCTCTCAGATTACAGCTGCCCTCCTGTAGAGTCACAGTGGTGGGCAAGCGGAGGGCGTTCTGCTGTTGAGAGGGGAGTGGAGGAGGGTGGAGTGGGAGAAATGGGCTCTGGACAGGCTCCACCGGCACGCATTGTCTTGGTTGGTGTCTGTGCCGGGGCGCTCAGCTGATGTCTTTGGAAGCTTTTGAACAAGGTAGACCCTCCAATACCCTCCCCCACTCTCTAGACCGTGTTTCAAAAGATGCGAATAGCTCTAAAATAAGTTTAATTTTTTTGTCTGACTTCCCGTTCAAGATGTAAAAAGGATCAAATAAATGAAACTTTATTTGACTGTGGAGTTTATCCAGAGACTCAGCGACATCTCTGGTCTTTGGCCTTATTCTAATTCTATGGTAGTAATTACCCTTCGTTTCTTTAAGTGCAATAGATTTATTGCCTTAGAGACTATGCACAGTTTGATTGAATTATTCATTTTTTTCTTTGGTGTAGACTGCATCTGGGGACTCTGATGTGACGTGTAGATTTTTTTTTCAGGAACAAAGGGAATGTGGAAATGAAAGAGAGAGGGAGAGAGAGGCTGGCAGATGTAATGAGACGCGGTGAAGGTGTACGCAGACGGGCACTCCCACGCCTCCTCCCTTCGGCTCTCACTGCAGCCCTGGGTAACTCGCAGGCTAACACAAACAGCTTTTCTCCCGCAGCCTGCCCTCTGTCACTGTAAGTACATCACCCTTCTCTTATCAGCATGCAGATTCCAGCCACGCACTCCCTCGCCTTGGCTTTGCACCTTTGACAGCAAAAGCACATTGGGAAATTAACTTTCCTAAGCTAGGAAAGGCATGTCTAGAAAACTTACTTTTTATTTATCTTTATTGTTCTTTGAAAACAGAAGTTTTCCCTACCTTTGTGACAGTGCTCTGTTGCTCTTGTCACCGTGGCTATGCTTTTCTCAACTGGATGACTCTCAGATTCAAATGAAAGTTAATGTTATTCTCCATCCGTTTAAAGTCCAGGCGCAGTGCCTTGTCCTTCTGCGAAATGATATCTTAAAGGACGAAGAATGTTATTCACAGTTTGCTTTTGTTGCTGAAACCCGAGTTCCAACCTCTTTGAGGCATTGACTGTCCCAAGGGCACTGTTATTTGGGAGCTGATATTATCTGCTTCTCCCAAACTTAAACAAAGTGCCGCGGGCGGGCTGCGAGAGCGCTTGGGTGTTTGTCATCCAGGCTTAAGGAGACCAATGGCGAAAACTTTTCTCCACGCTGCAATTAAAGTTTTTCAACTTCTTCTCTTTTGCCTTTTACACTCCTTCACATACACTTCGTTTTGTTAAAAGTTCTCCTTGGTGTTTTGGAGTGAGTGACATATTTGTCCTGTTTACACAGTAGCCATGAAGCCCTTCCTGCGAGAAGTTGGCCACCTTAGGATGAAGTCATGTAGGTCTGAATGATCCGCCCGGTTAGTGTAAAAGAGCCTTTCAAAGGGAGAATTCGAGGTTTTAACGGCTGTCCTTTGCTTTCCTTTCTCTTTCTTTCTTTCTTTCTTTCTTTCTTTCTTTCTTTCTTTCTTTCTTTCTTTCTTTCTTTCTTTCTTTTTGCGTGGGTGTTTTAAATATTAACTTCTGAAGCAGGATTAATTGCGTTGCCCTTCCCAAGTTCAGGGGGAACCTCTCTCCAGGAACGCGCCTTGTCTCTGCCAGTTCGTGCCTCTTCTCTGGAGGTGCGAGGCCAAACTTAACAAAGCCGAGTTGCCTTTGGTTGGTCGAGGTGCAAAGGGACACAAACACAGCGGGCGCCCAGGCAGCAACCGCAGCAGGCAGGTAAGTCAGCCCCACCCGCTGGCCTCTTCTTCCCTTTTCAGTCTTGGCATTTCCAAGGCTGGGTTCATGTCGAGCTGGCTCCAGACCCCAGAAGTGAGCGTGTGTGTTCCAGGATTGGGATGCGGTGTCGGGTGCCCTTCATAGACTTCTTGGAACCCGCAGGTGGTGCGGATCAGGTGGGAAGCCCACCAGACCAGCGGATGCCTGGCTCTCTGCCTCACCCACTTGCGTAGTACAGCTGGTGCTCAAGGCTTTGGAGGAAACCCTTAGCAAGCACACACCCCTACTTCCACCCCCCGGGCCACATGTCTCCCAGTACAGTCTGGATTGTGACGCCCAAACCCCAAACTTTAGTTTCCTTCCTTTGGGACAAAATATTGCCACCTGCTCTGGGTTGTTTGCCCTTCAGCCATCTACTTTGGTACTAGTTTATGACTTGAAATCTAAAGAGGTCTCTTAAGCTCCTTTTCAGAAGGTACTAGGGCCTTGGATCACAGAAATTTTGTTAACGTTTTCTTTTTCTTCTTGCCTCCCGCCAGCCCAGAGGCCTGTTTTCTGGTCAGCTGGGTCTGCTTCCCAGATCCCAGAGTACTCTGTGATTTTAAAAGACCAATGTGCTGGTATTGGGAAAGCCAAGCCTGCCTCAGCAATTAGGAGGAACCCAGTGGCGCCCATGTTTGCTTATGCAATGGCTCATCTGCTTGAATGGCTCTTCCCTGCGAATTGGTCTTTGACACCTATCTTGGCCTTCTTCTCTTTGCAGGCTTTTAGGGCAGGTCATTTGGTTTGACCTGTAGGGTTTAGACAGGGTTTCTGGCACCCGAGTTTGAATTCTAAGGAAGGCAGCTGAGGCAGCTGAAGAGTTCAAGGCTCAGGAATTCAGAGCTGGGCCAGGTGGAGCCTCGCTCAGACACAAATGGGGGAAGTTTTCTCAGATGGAAGTGCAGATTTGGGCTTTCCTTCTGCATGTTAGGTCCAGTGTTCTAAGGAACACTGCTAAATAAAAATCTGGCCTACTAGGTACCCCTCATGGGTCTCTAGTTCTGCTATCTGGAGGCAGTTGTGAGCAATGGAAATCTCAAAATTTTCTTGTCGAGGACTCCTTTCCTTCCAACCAGCCTTCATCAAGCCATTTTAACACACAGTCTCTAAACTCTGAACCCTCCAGCTGTTTCCCAGAAAGCGGAAACAACCAGTCTCTGCCTTCTTCCAGGCTCATCCGAGGTGTGCTCTCTACCTCCATCCCACCTCTCTCTTGTCTGGAGTTCATATGGACGCTAATTAACATGGAGTATATATTAGGAGCCAGTTCCTTCCATTGCCTGCTTAACAAAGATAAGGCTTTCTCTCTTTTATTCTTGCCTCTATCAATGGGAGGTCTTCCTCTTGTTGGTCATCATTCCAGATCCTTCTGTTTACTTCAGAAGGATCTCAAAGGAGATTTCTTTTGTCAGTTTCTACAAAGTAGAAGCCTTTAAAGTCTCTGCAGCCTATGTTGATCAACTAGGACCTTGCTCCTAGCTTTTTTCCTGATGTAGGTCTCCACTGACCTCAGTTTTTTGTTTGTTTGTTTTTGTTTTTTTCCTTTCTGGGCCTTGCTTGAGGGAGGTCGACCCCCTTGCACACTGCCTCTTGCTAGCAACCTGATGAGGCCACAGATAGTTTTCTCACTCACCCCTTTCTCTTTTCTCAACTACCACTGCTGACACCATCAATGCTCCTTCCGGTTCTGGTTCTCCAGTTGTCTCTACCTTAAGATAAAGTTCCAGGCCTCTCCTCATTTAGGCATTCTGTATCGGCCACACCAATAGGCCACCCTACACATGGCTCAAAGGGGGATCTTGAACCGGGCTAGGGCTTTTATTCAATAATTGTTTATATCTGAATATGCAATTTTATGTGCTATTATGGTCGACTTGAAACTTTTCAACATCTCCAGGCTCCAGCTCAGCCCTCTGGGATTGTTCTTTTCTAGTGTGTCTTTGCAAGGCTGAGTTAATGCACATGTGTCACCCACTCAGTTCCATAGAATAGACAGACGTTCAGCCATTTTATTTATTGTTGTACAGGTATGAAGCTGTCTGTGGTGTTTGCATGTATCTTTTAATAGAAATTTTATCCTGTGAACTCTATCAGTCATATGGCCTTCAGGACAAGGCTACCCACAAAGTTAGGGATTTGTTATGTCAATTTCTTTTTCTTTCAGTTTCTCCTATATTGTTTGTTTTTCTTCTCCATTCACTGAAGTTCTGCACATTGATGGTTTTATGATCTGTTTCCTGCACCTTTTCCTCTCTACTCTGTTGATTACTCTTTCTCATCTGCATTACTCGCCCCCAAAGCCACTTTTATCCTACCTGGTCCACGTCCTTCTCCTTCAGGTGTTTCCCTCACTCACTATGACCTTCTAGGTCAGTATCCATATTTTTTAACCTTCAGACTGTGCCACCTCCAGTCGCTTAACTTTTCAGAAGCTCAAAGGGCCATCCCTACTTTCCTCCCAATTGACGTCCTCGCTTCGCTTCGCTTTGCTCCTCTTTTTCTCAGAGCTTCCTACCTCTCTCCCCGCTTTACTTTACCTTTTTCTTGGTTCCTTCTCCAGCAATCCCAGTCCCTAGCAATGCTCCCTCGGTCCTTTCTTTTCAGCCTGCTTCTCCCCCACCTAGTTCTTGTTCCTTGGCCCCTCTTGCCCAGAATCGCCCTCCTCTTCACGTCCCTGTAGCCGTTGCTTCACTGCGTCCCGGGCGCGTTCTCTAATTCCAGTCTCTGTTCTAGCCGTTCTCTCTGCCCTCCTCTCTCAGAGGCTTGCTCTAGCCTCTGCCTCCTGCTCTCCCCTCCCTTCTTCCCCAGCCCTTCCCCCTCCCTCCCAGCCGCCCCGCCTGGCTTGCTGCCTCCTTCGCCTCTTGTCTCATCTTGCCTGTGTTGTCTGGGAGGGGAGCCCTGCCTCCTCTCCCTCGCTCAGATCAATGCCCTGGCCACTCACTTTCTGATGTTGCACGACGGGAAATGCTTTGAATACTTACGACATGGCCGCTCACACTGATTGCCAAGATTGACAGCACTAACCATCGCCTTCACTTGTTTCAAGGGGGGAAGCCCCCTGTCACCCGGCTCCGCGTGCACCTCCTGGCACCCCGGCAGCAAACTTGTGCGCTCAGCGCTCCCCCCAGGGCCCGGGACAGGACACCCCCGCAGACTTGAGTTAACGGGCGGCGGGCTGGGGCCTCAGCGCTCGGGACCTGCTCCCTTGCTCCCCAGGCTCAGCTAATTGACTTAGCACCGATTCCCCTTTCTTTAATTTTTAAAATTTGTATCTTTCCCTTTTTCTTTAATGTCTTTTACTCCCGCGGCGCAGCGCACAAGGAACCCTCCCGTGAGGTACCATCCTGGAGCCCGCCCAGGTAACCAAGACGGAGCGAGCGAATTGAGAGAGCGAGGGAGGCTGAGTGAGAGAGCAGCAGTGAGAGCTACCTGTTGGGGCGCCGTAGGGGGCAGGGGACAGGAGCCCCGCGTTAGACTGGGCACTGGCCTCAGCGCCTCCCACTCCTGCCCTTCCCGGCACCTCTGGGGTTAGTTTCTCTGTGCGGGGACGGCGGCTGGGGTGGGACAGTGGAGGGACGCGAGGCAGTTGAGCGCAGCCCTTGGCAGAGCCGCGGCTGACCGGGAGGGGTCTGGGAGGAGGGTGCTCGCCGGCGGGCCGACAAGCGGGCGGGCGAACCGAGGTAGAGAAAGGGGCCCTGCGCCGCTCGCTTGCTGTGGACACGCTGTTCCTCAGGATGCCTGCCTCTCTCGGAGAGTTGCGCCTTACTCCGGAGGCGGTGACAGATCTGCGTGGCGGGTTTCTGGTTTTCTTGCCCCCACCCCTTCCCCAAATCACTCCGAGAAAACACACGTTGTAGCCGCAGATAACTGTGCGTAGGACACCGAGGCAAAAGGGCAGGGAGAGACAGCCAAAGCCACCTTTGACAGCAGAAGTGTTATCGCCATCGCAAGTATTCGTCCGGAAATCTGTCTGCCCTCTTGGTCCACCTAATTCCTCCACCTTCGCCTCCCCAAGTAGATAATCTATAGAAGTGGGAATGAGATGAAAAAGAAGTCAGGTGGCTTAGAGAGTGAATTGTTAAGTCTCCGTAAAGTTCGAGGTAGGTATTTCATGGAAGTTCGCACAAGTGTGGGATGGAAGAAGTTGGTGTGCCTACTGTGTTGTTAGTGTTTCTCTCTCTCTCTCTCTCTCTCTCTCTCTCTCTCTCTCTCTCTCTCTCTCTCTCTCTCTCTCTCTCTCTCTCTCTCTCTCTCTCTCTCTCTCCCTCTCCTCTGTCTTCCTACCCTCTTTCCCTTTCCTTCGCTCTTTCTATTCTCCAGCTTAGGGTTCAGTTGGGGCTCTTGGATGGCAATGCCCTTTGTACCCACAAGAGGGCAACATCTTGAGGGCTTTGTGAACACTGGATCTTTCATCGCGGCATGCTTGCTTGGGTTTTGAGAAAGTTTTAGCGAAACTTTCAAAGTGATATTTTATGTTATTCATATCAAAAAGTAAAGTCATAAAAAAGAAGAAACAAGAGAAAGGTGGGGGAGGAAAGGAGGGGGGAGAGGGGAGAGAGAGAGAGAGAGAGAGAGAGAGAGAGAGAGAGAGAGAGAGAGAGAACAGTTAGCTTGCCAGGGGAGTCTGAGCCACAGAAGATGGGGGAGGGCTGTTGTAATTGTGGGTTGGGCCGACTGACGACTGGAGTGCCCTCTTCGGCAATCTTAGTTGTAGCCGGAGGTCATGTAAATCGACCTTAAAAGAATGCATAAGCCATAAATTAAACCCTCACCCAACGGCTGATCCATAAGTAGACAAAATCTAACCTGGACAAAACGGGCTTCCTTTAGAGTCGAGCTAACCACTCTCCCCCAATAGAAACTAAATGCGAAGTTAGTTTTGTTAGCGAATGAATATTTTGTTTTCTTGAAAAGTGTCGGGTTGATTCGCCGGGTGACTGCGCCGCCGCAGTTCTAAGAGGCGTCAGTGTTAGCCAGGCTGTGGCTCAGGGGCCGGGAGGACCCGCAGGGCTTCTGAACCTCCCCCATTTCGGACTGGGATCGTTGGCTAGTTGGGGAGTTGACGCTGGCCTAGGGCGGGCGGGACTCCAGGATCTCCGTAGCTCTCCGCGCCGGGGTGAAGTTTACCCGGAGGACTAAAGAAAACCCGGGTGGCTAGAAGCCGCGCGCTCCCTCGTCGCCCTCCACCACCGGGGCTGCCCACGACTTTCCCGGGACGCTCGAGTTCCAGTTCCCCTTGCTCCCCCCACTATTGCACTTTACTTTTTATGGTCCTCTCAGCAGTACACAAACCGAACTCCAAGGCAATTTGCAACCCAACCGTGGTCCTTTTTGCTCAGCATGCTTGCTGCGCAGGCTGGCCCGCTGACGGCGTGGGCGAGGGGCGGCCCCGTAAGGCTCGCGCGGGTTCGGCTTCCAGGTCCTCTGCGCTTCAGCCGGCACCCTCGGCTCAGAGCCTGACCCGCAACCTTCGTCCCTCTAGGCTCTCTGCCCGGCCCGCTATCGGCTGCCCGCTGCGAGCCGATGTTCGGAGCACCGGCTGGGCCCTGGGCGGGAGGCGGTGTTGGCGAGGCCCGCCTGTCCCGGGGGAGCTTTCTCCCGGCTTTCTCCCTTAAAGGGCAGTGCGAAGAAGGACCCGGGCTTGTGCAAAGGCTGCTGGGGCTGAACTGCTGCAAAGGAACGGCCGGGCTCTGCGGAAGACAGATTGGCTTCGGGTCCGCGTAGCTTTAAGATAAAAAGAATTGGTGTGTTCGGACAGATAAAAGGTGGTCGTTTCCGGCGTATTATGAGTTTTATTTAAGCTTGTCTGACTCTGACCAAGTTTGAAAATGTTTGTTTGTGTGACTGACCAGTTATCGACAGCCGCTCCTGTTTGTGGTCTAAAATAAGTCATTTACTGGGCTGGCAGGGCTGCTAGTTAGCAAGATGGGTTGTTCTAGGCTGCTTCTGTGTGTTGCCTCCTGTAAGGGCCGCACTTGAAGTTTCAGTCTCAAGATAGCCCGAAACTGTCCCAGCGGCACAATAGACTGGGCTCCGGACCGCCAGTTTCACTGTCTGAGAGGGAGTTCTGATGACTTCCCGGTCCTGAACGCTGGTCTCCAGGGTGAACTCCAGTGGCTTGGCTTTTGGCCCTGGCGGAACCGCCCAGCCAGCAACCCAGCGGAGAGAATGCCCCTTCCCCCGCCCACCAGGGTCTCCTCTCTTCTGTCCTTTGTAGTCACATGTCCGGGTTTTCCCCCTGGTCCGAGAACAGACACAGCCCCGCCCAGTCTATTTCTAGAAGGTGGGTTCGGTGAATAAAAAGGTCAAGTGGTTACGTTCCGAGCTGGTCCACAGTGAGGGGGGACAGGACAGACACCTGGCAAGGCCCGCCCCGCCTGTCCCCCCAACCCTGGCGGGCCTGCCTGCCTGCGACTGGCCTCCCTAGGCCACATTCTTGTGCTAAGTTCGAGAGGCGAGAGGCGGGAGGAAAGGGAACCCTGAACCGGCCCAGAGCAGGCGAAGCTGATCCTGAGATGGCATTTTGTTTTGAACAGTTGGTGGGGAGGACGCTTCCTCATAAGGTAAGGTGTCAACTGGACAGTTGGCTGCCCAAATGCCACATGTATAATTAGCCTGCGCACTCAGCACCTCATCCCCAAGGCCCATAGGCACGGGCTTGGCTGACTTGAGTAGCTCAGTTCAGCTCTGGATTACAGGATTCCCAAGGGAAGCCTAATCAGCTAGGAGAGCCTGGAGAGGCCCTGGCTAGGAAGACTGACCATGAAACCTCGCTTTTGATTTTTGCCTTTTCTCCTTCTCCAGTTTTTCATAGTTTTCGGCTAAGGAGCAAGTGCTGGTTAGGAGAAGGTACCCAACATCAGCGGCAGGTTGCAGACTGGATGGGGAAAGGGAAAACAACCTACCCATCTGGCCACATCCTACCCACATGCTGCCCTGGGGAGTCTGCTCTGACACTTCTATTGGGACCAGCCAGTCTTGGCACTGTATGACTTGGCTTGGGAAGAGACTTTAGAACTGCTCACTTGTCTTCCCGCTTCCCCCACGCTCAGAGGTCTATCACAATAATTTACTGTCAGTGCCTGATTGTAGTTTCTGCTCCCGCTTCAGGCCTAGTTGCTTGGGGCTGCTAGTGGTCCGGGGAGCTGGGCAGATCTGTTGTTCTCTTCTCATTCCTGTTCAGCTTGGAGTTCTTAGAGCAGAGCTTTGTCTCCCTGTCTGCTCAGATGGATGCTAGTTTCCTGTTGAGCTTCCCGGGACATCCTAGCCTGAGGCCAGCTTTAAGGCTTGCCGCCCTGTGCAGACCAGACTTGTGCAGCTTCACACATGACCTTTCTTCCATCATCCCTCTGTCACCCTGGGCACTCGCTGTGGAATTCAGCACTCAGCATTAGGCACTGGCATCAATTTGCCTTCTTCCCTTGCTTCTAGGTCTCTCAGATATAGTACTGGAAAGATTCTCTGAGATTTCAAAACAAATGAGCAAACACTTCCCTGAAACCTTCCACAGGTTTAGTGGGACAGTTAGCTTTCTCAGCAGCAGGAGTTCTGAAGAAGTTGGGGCATGGCTTATTAAGTATCACTTGCTTCGATGGCGAGCCAATGCAGTATTTTCTTATAGCATGACCAAGGTTATAGCTGAAGTTTCTGTTCTCTCAGCCTGGGAATTTTTATCGATGCACTTTCCAGAGGGTCTTTGTTGTATACACATACATGAGTATGTGGAGAGGCAAAATGACATGTAGATGTCTTCTAAATATTTGAGAGACCTTATAAGAAATGTTATATTGCTCCTGTTCTTAAGAAAAGAAAACACGCCACTAAATGGTTCACATTTTGAAAGCAATAAAAGTGTTCACTAGAAGTCACTGGATCTAGTTTTTGGCCAAAGACATCAAGTGATCAGGACCTGGACACCAGAAAGAGACCAGGTATTCCTCAGGCAAGCTGACACCCTTAGTCACCTCATGAGTACTAACACCTCTTTCTCCTCTGCCCTTCCACAATTCTTACTATGGCAGGATGAGAAGGTTTTTTTGTTATTGTTTATTTTTTATCTGGTTCGTTGTTGCTTTTATTTGTGAAGTGAAGAAAAGGAATGCTCTTTTGGAGTATATGTTTTTTTTAAGATTAAAATGCAAATATCTGAGCTGTTTTAGAATTAGGATTAGAGGTATGATACATACCTCTTTTAGAATTTAGAATTAGAGGTATGATACATTCTGTACTATATTGCATAACTACAATACTCAACAATATATTGTAAAAACAAATGTTAAGAGACTACTTATCAAGCAGTTATCATGTGCCTGTGTCTTTAGCTGACTCTAATGCATTCAGCATCAGTCTTAAATGGAGTGATACGCTGTGAGAATGTTGTCTATGAAGCATCTTTTCAGTAGCAGCAGAAAACAACAGATATTTTTCTTTATAAGGGAAAAGTAAAGATTTACAACATGTCAATATAACCAGTAAATCTTTCTTTTATAAAGCTTCAAAATATATAACTTTAAACACATAATGATAAATTTTGGTGGCATTATTGAGGTTTTATATAAATTTTTATTTGTCTTGCTTTATTGAGCTTTAAGTCAATGATCAAATTCCTGTACTTATTTATCTTAAATATTATAAATCTGAAATATTTTATATAATTCTCTTTCAATTAATACAGTAGGTCCTGGAAAGATTGGTATTTCTTGAGAATAAGGTAATAAATTGACTTTAAGGCTTTTAGTATTTTCTATCTTTTCATATTGGTTATTTTAATCCACTAGTGATATTACTCACATATCTATATTTATATCATATATATGTAATATATAAGTATATATATATTATAATATACACACATCTATATAATATACATATACTACTTAAAAAAGAATTTTATAAATTGTAGTTTGGGTTTAAGAGAACTATTTGCTTAAATATGAATGTATGGGGGATGAATATATGTATTTCAATTGCTGCTTTTGAAGTAAAGTAGAACATTCCCTAGAAATGTGTCTAAGAGTACCATATCAGTACCATATCAGGCACAGACAGGTACTAGAAATGATAAAACACAGATAACACACTGGAAGATGATTTGCAGATGGCGTGTGATATCTGCCATCATGAGGTTAGATATGTCATGTTACTGTATACACACACACACACACACACACACAACTTTAAAAATTAACCTAGGCCATTTCACATAGATCAAGTTATGTGGATATATGAGGTTTAATGATGGCAGATATTATTACAGAAACCTGCTAAAATGAACAAAATAAGCACTCAGTGCTTTTTTAGAAGAAATGGACCAGATCTGGGTTTGGAATGCAACTTGCTTAGGAATTCTTTCTGTTTTTTTTTTTTTTTCTTTCCTTTTCTTTTTTTCAACAGGGAGAATTAGGGTGCAGGATAACGGCAGGCAGCATTTCATGTCCTCAGCGGATTTCACATTCCTTGTGATTACGTCCCAAATGTGAAGACAGTCTAGTTAAAAAAGCCAGTGTTTTAGAATATATGAAAACAGTTTTTACTAGACACAGCACGTTCTAAATGGGCAGTATGGCCTTATCAGCTAAGCTTTCAGTTGTTATCTGAACATTAATTGTATTGGTATCAGAGACTCTCACCATCCTCTCATTACATATTCATTATTCATTCTTAGGAAGGATGTTTTCATTTTCCTTGGTCTGTAGGAGAGGGTAAAGTTTTTCAGCTAATTATTTTGTTTAGACATTTAGTCAAACTGGAAATAGTTCAAAATTTGCATTATGGTTTTGATGGGGCTTTTCAAGTATATAGTATCTGATTGTCATATTTTGGATAATAATATCAACTGAAGAGCATGGATAGAGGCTGAGAAATGGAATATAATTTAATTCTCCTCCAGGCTCTCACCTCTAAAGTGGGGTGCTGATGTTTTTCTTCAAATCTGTGGTAGTCTTAAAAAAGGGAGCAGGAAACCCTAAAATCTCAGAGAGGCAGTATTGATTCAATTCTTAACTGCAAATCCTTCATATCATTGCTCAAAATATCCAACTTTGCACCAATATTAGCCATTCTTTTTATAGTGACACCACGCTTAGTAAGAACTTCTAAGCACTGAGGTCAGGTGTTGAGATTGGATTCTAGTTTATTTTTTATGAATCAGATAAAGATTTCTGTGCATGAGACCATATGTGAAGATGAGAGAACAAGAACATTTCCATATCAAAGGCAATATATCTGAGGCTGCATGGTAATTAAGATGCAGTGGTTTGGGCTCTGCACTGGCACTTAGAGCATCGCCGGGCCCTGTGCATCATGCAGGCTGGTGCCTCTGCATACTTCTTGAAATACACTTATGATTTTGTACAAACATTTATGCCAGTCCACACTTTTCTGTGGATAATTTGTATTTCATCCAAACCATTCAAAGTCGAAGTTATTTTTTGAGCTACCCCCTCATTATGCCTTTTGTGCATCAACTATTTTTATTCTAGTTGTTTGTATTTCCTTTTACCAGAATGATGGCTTGTTTATATTCAGAATCTCTTCTTGCTCCTCTAAGACCCCTAATATATCACCCATTTTACCATTCACTCAAAAAACTTTCATCTTTAGGAAGGATGTGAGTTATTTTCTGAGGTTAATTGTAGATGGTGCAATCCACTGTAAACTAATAAACCACATTAAAAGTTAACTGCCTAGTTATTTGTGCTTTACAATACTAATATATTTAGGACTCCTCAGTAGCTTGCATAGTATATAATGTTGGGAAAATTTCTTTTCAAAATATTTAGAGAAGAATTTAGAAATCTTCTATTTTACTTTTTTATAGCATGAAAATATGTGGTGACATTCTCTTCTCCAAGTGAGAAGCAATACTTTGAAACTGTAGAAATCTTGCATTTTATCTAGAGTTATTTGTTGGTTTTTTTTTTTTTTTGCATTTAAAGGGAGATGTTTGATTTTATTTGTAATAAATTGAATCAGTGTCTTAACCTGTTGGGGGACAGAACAGTGATACAGTGAAACTTGCTGTAAAGTAGAACAGTGAAATAGGATCTAGCAATTGGTACTCCAATGCTTTGTCTATTTAGGACATTTTGCATCTTTGGGAATCAGCTTGAATGTGGTCTGTAATTTTCTGGACTTTCTATTTCTATGTTTTCTCTCTATAAACAGTCTGCTGGTGCACATAACAAGGACTCCACTTGGTGTATTTCATTAGGAAGCTTTCAGGGCCAGTGAAACCTTTTCAATGCTTTCTCGGGAATGAAGTATTACTGTGTATTGAGGCCTGATATGATATTATGAATCCTGTAAGAATTTTCCATGTTTTAGTTATTTTGGATTAAATTGCTTAAGTATATTGATTTGATGCTTCTCAGTGATGTTCCTTGTAAATCGACAGAATGAGAATAAGATCAGTGCATTGTATGATATGCATATTATGTATGGTATACAGACTTCTCATGGTATCTCAGATGTCACCACGAGATAACCCCTTACATGATCTTCCTGTCACCTTCATCGGCTCGTTGTTTCTAGTCATAGTAAAGAGAGATGTGGAATTGTCTGTCTTTAATATATTCATCCAAATGCAGAAAGGGACTATAGTGCTGTTTTTGATTTCACCTTCTAAACACAGTCTCTGCTTCTTTGAAGAAAGTAGTTCTTTAAAATTGAACAAAGAAAATTGAAAACACTTCATTCTCCAAGTCTAAAAAAAGCTTAGTGAGTATAAGAAGAAAATACAATACTTAAAAAAGAAAAATCAAAGAGCACAGGTTTAAGAAGGGACTAATTCTGACACATGGGTGTGAAGGCTTCATTTCCTACTGTGCAAGCATATCACTGGGAAGTGTGATTGGGTACTTATTTCTTAGCACCCAGAGGACATCTGCTGAGGGCATTGGTATTTGTTAGAGAAAACTTAGGCTTCCAGTTCCAGTTTTATTACCTGTTTACTAATGAATGTAGCATTTGGCTAGTTGCAAACTTGCTTCTTCTCTCCTCTTCTGTAAAATAGAAGCATCCATGTATATTCTTTTCTTTCCTAAACAGAACTCACCTGAATTATAGAGGACTTGGGAGAGTCCCAAGTGAGTAAATGTAGTGTCTGGATTCATGACCTCTAAATTTTGGTGAAACTCCAATCTTAAAATCTGGAAGCGATTGTGAAAAGTCATTTCATCTGTCATTTTCCATTCAAAATTGATGATCCTTACTTCATTAGGATCAATTAAATCTTTCCCTTTTGTATGCCTGCAACAAAAGAGATTTTATATCTGAATGTGGTTATATACATAAATGTTTCACATTTGTGAAACAAAATGTTTCACACCAGAGAGCTCTATTATCCAATAGATACATTTTAGTCTTTCTCTTCTATTTGAAGGAAAAATGGAAACAAATTTTTTTCTTCATTTGAATGATAGACCTGCAAAGAGCAGAATCAGACCTTTAGTTTTTACATCGTACCCCAAACTTAATTGTCCGTCCTTGGAAAAGTTACACAGTCTCTTCAAGTATCAATTTACTAATTTAAAAGATGGGACAGTGATAGAATTTATTGCATAGAATTGCTGAGAAGATCCAGTGTGAAGATGCTGAAGACAACTATGTCAGGACAGATGGACCGTGGTTATGTGATCAGTACTAGACCCTTGACATGAGAAGTGTCTTTTTTTTTTTTTTTTTTTTTTAAAGATTCATTTATTTATTAAATGTAAGTACACTGTAGCTGTCTTCAGATACACCAGAAGAGGGCGTCAGATCTTGTTACATATGGATGGTTATGAGCCACCATGTGGTTGCTGGGATCTGAACTCCAGACCTTTGGAAGAGCAGTCGGGTGCTCTTACCCACTGAGCCATCTCACCAGCCTGAGAAGTGTCTTTTATTCTTTAATATTTAAAGATTTCCCCAGTTTTAAAACTGCATTCATATTCATTGTCTTTTTCAATAAAGAACAGGCAGGACAGATAGACTTACCAGTCATCCTGCCTCTGTGCCTCCTGGATATGAATGTATGTGTCTTGGGACTTTGCTCCAGGATATTGTTTATTCCAAGCAAAGGTTGTATGCTGCAGGTAGGACTGGTTGTTTGGTCTTGTCTTTCCATCTTCTCACTAGAATGTCAGTGCTCATTTGCTCTATCTTTGTGTTCACTTCCAGAGCTACCATCGCTGTGTTTTCCATGACTAATGGAAATGACCAGTGTCCTGCTGACTTAGGAGCACTGCACATTTGTTTTGTATGCCCTTGATGAATGAAAAGTAGAAAATGGCTTGGCAAGTGCATAATATAGTTGACTAGTTTCAAAATATAGGGTTCACGAAGAGGAATATATAAAACTGTCCTCAATGGTGGAAAGGTTGGGAATCACTTGATTACACAATTTCAAAGCTGAAAATGCATAACTCTTGAGAAGATATGAATATGGGTAATTCTGAGCAGTGTAGTCATTACTACAGTGGACACACACACACACACACACACACACGTGAGTAGAAGCTCCTATGCTGAGGAAATCTTCTAGTACAAGGTGGGCTTTGGTCTGTGATAGAAAGGATAGTTGGGGATAGAACTCAGGTAGTACCTCAAGGAACACTGGGGCAACATTTGATATAATTCTTTACTATCTGGTGAGTCTGATAATGAAATGTCTCTTTGTGTCTTTGTGACTTCTAAGAAGGCTGTATCTGCCATAAATGTGATATGGCCATAGATCAGTAGCTTAATCACTGCACCTCTTTTTCTGAGCTCGATTTTGTGGTTAGAAACATCATGGGTATATTTAAAGGTACAAAGAAATCTTTCAGATTTGTTTTCCTTCAAAGTTTTTAAATAAGGTATAAAAATTAAGAGAAGTGGTTTATTAATAAATGCACTTGAGCCCCAGGATATAACCCAGAGGTAATGTGCTTGTATGGTATGTATAAGGTCTTCAGTATGATTCCCAGCAATACACAAACACACACACACACACACACACACATACACACACACACAAAAAAACCACTGTCAAAATAGATAAGCTACTGATTCAAGATTATGAATTAGTATAATCTTGTATGTTATGCTGTTATGTGCTCCTTTCATTCATTTGACAAGCATAGTTGCAGAGAAAATGCTATCTGAAAAGTTTCCAATCTGAGTATTAGTTTGAATTTCTCCTATTTGTTTCTGGTGTTACATATTAATAGTTTTAATTTTAATAAGCATTAAGTTAGCATAGTTCATAATTTTGTTGTGTTTATGGATGTATGCCTGAACTTGTATTCAGGTGTGTGTGTCTTTGTGTGTGTTGGCCAGAGGTTAACCTTAGTGTCTTTCTCGGATGCTATCAACCTTATGTTTTGAGAGAGGGTCTCTCACTAGCCTGGTGCTTGCTTAGTTGGCTGTGATGGCTGGGCAGAGAGCTCCAGTGATCTGCCTGCCTCTGTCTTCCCAGTTGGGTTTAGTGATTACAAGTGCACACCACCATGCCAAACCTTTTATGTATGTGGATTCTAGAAATAGAACTCAAATTTTCATGCTTGCTGTATGGCAAAAACTTTATCAACTGAGGTATCTCCCAAGACTCTTCATAACTTTAAATTGGAGGGGAGCATGAAAGTAAATTCTTCCTCAGAGTATAGAAATAGGAATTCCTATAAGACGATAATGGACAATAGGTGGAACAACAATATGAACTAATCAGTACCTCCTGAGCTCGTGTCTCTAGCTGCATATGTAGCAGAAGATGGCCTAGTTGGCCATCATTGGGAAGAGAGGCCCCTTGGTCTTGCAAACTTTATATGCCCCAGTACAGGGGAAAGCCAGGGCCAAGAAATGGTAGTGGGTAGGTAGGGGAGCAGGGCAGGGGGAGGGTATAGGGGACTTTTGGGATAGCATTTGAAATGTAAATGAAGAAAATATCTAATAAAAAATTTAAAAAATTATGAAATCAAAAAAAAAAAGAAAGAAAGAAAAAAAAATGATGATAATGGACAGAGACCATGGCAGGAGCAGGGACAGCAACAACCCCTTCACATCCCTGGGAATGTTCAAACAGGGCTGCTGCATTTATTCTTGTTAGTTTTATATTCTGGAAACTCATGTTTTCTAGTTTCTCAAAGGCCTTTCCTCAGAGCTGAGGGCTTCTGGTTTTGATCTGGAGTTTCTTTAGTGTTTAACAACTCATTTCTCCAAATTATACTGACATCTTGCCACTCAGGTGGCTGCTCACTGACATCTTGCCACTCAGGTGGCTGTGACATAATGACTGTCTGAGAAAGGACTGGGGGTCGCACAGGTTGCTGAAGTAGTGGGCCTAGATTCCAGTGGTCATTGCCTGCTTTGTCTTTGATACCCCCTTTGACTTCTGCACACTTGTATTGTTTTTAACAACATCATGAAAAAGTGATACCTTCTCTACATTATAAAGAATGTTCTGGAGGTTTTAAGGCATCCTGAGTCGTATAAAATTAGCTGTGCTCCCTTTAAAGGAGCAACAGCTCAAACAAAAAGAAAATAAATTAAAATAAGATGGAGGATGAATCATGTCTAAGTTATTTAGAGCAGTGTATTAGTTAACTGAATCCCAGGCATGAAAAAAAAATATACCATTCTTGAGTCAGAAAGCCCAAAGAAATGCTGGAGGAAAATTTGACTACTTAAAAGTTTCTTAGATTATATTCCTTTCCCTTATAGACATCTCATTTATCTATCTATCTATCTATCTATCTATCTATCTATCTATCTATCTATCTATCTATCTATCTATCTATCTATTCATTCATTCGTTCATTCATTTGAGACAGGACCTCTCTACATAGTCCTGGTTGTCCTGGAACTCACAGAGATGGACCTCTCTCTGCTCCCAAGTGCCGGGATTAGAGGTGTGTACTACCACACCTGGCTCTAGTTCTTTCTCACTATTAAAATTTTTGTTGAAATTTGATGTATTGAGATTTAGAAATAATTTTACTAATTTTATCCCTAAACTTGTAGAACATTATAGTAAACTTCTAATTTTTTAAATGATACCAGAGCTTTGTATGTATTTAGCAAGGACTCATCTACAATATTTTAAGGCATTACTAACAGAGATTATCCACCTTTCTGAGCTTAGAACCTTTTGAGTTTTATAGACATTAGTTCAAGGGGGTGCTTTGAGCTGTACGTTTATATTGGTTTATGCAGTGTATGGGATGTTCATTATACTGAATAGTTTCATATTTTAAATTGTGTGGTACCTTGTAGTAGGCTTATTTTCTTCAGTGTGTGTGTGTGTGTGTGTGTGTGTGTGTGTGTGTGTGTATGTTCACTCACAAGCATGTATATAATCAGCTTAAACAGGGTAAAATAAGTGAACTTGGACACTCAAACTCTTCTATGTGGTTTGACAAGGGTGAAACAAAAATGGTTGCTCTAATTATGACACATTTTTCTAAAGCACTATCCATAATTAACTATGTGCAAGCTGTGAAATTTGTGTATAATGTCTTTGTCATAGCTGTGTAGAAAGGTCAGCAATATTATCAGAAAGTGAAGAAAAGTTTATGCTTTCTTACAGTGTGTTAATGTTTTCTTTATATTTTTAGCACCACTTTTACTTGTTTATATTATTATTCTTTTTGCTTTTTAATGTATGTATAAGCTAGGCCCTGTAATTGAAATATCAACATATTAGGACATTTGTGTCAATGTATTTTACAGTTTAAGAAGCTAAAGTAGTATATATGTTAGTTTTGCTTACTTATCAAGTTTATATTAAGGTAATTTAAAAACGAAGTAAAATTTTATTAAATGTATTAAGAAGGGCATTGAATTATATGGTCATCAGAAAATTTCCCAAATGTGCCCTCTGTTCAGGTAAATCTATAGCTGATGTATCTTTAAAATATCCTTTATTACTAATAAAATGTTAATTTCAGTGGAAGAGTATGGTAGTATCATAGCTGTTGGTACCCATACTTCCTGATTGGGGTGAGCAGAGGAAAGACTTCTAGTAGTTTTAGGTGAAAGACACAGAATTTAGGATGTTCAAAGAGATATGGAAACAGAGACCCAAAGTAGTGTAGGAATCTAAGCACAGATAGCGAATCTGACAAGACAGGGATAAGGTTCAGGAGAACTGGGAGAATCATACATTAAGCATGTTCCTACTACACGTACATAGTTATTTAAAACTTTAGACATGACCTGTTGAGGTATTGTATGCTATAATATAGCTCCAAACAGATATTTAAAGGAAAGCTATAGATGGAACAAAAATTTTCAGATTAATTATGGTTTCCCATACTCTAACCCAGGACATGTTTTGTTATTTGTAAAAAAGTCTTGGCTGCACACCATGATGAAGTGATTCAACATCTGGTTCTAGGCTTCTTTTACTCTGCTTCATGCTTTTAATGCTGTCACACTTAAACAGTGATGCTGGACAAGGAAAGCACATGCATGCAGGGGAAAATTACAACCAATTACACTTTCTAAATTGTGATATTAATTTTTAATACTAAGCATAAAGAATCCAAAAACTTTTTTTAAAAATTTGACCCCTAAGCAGCTGGGTGTGGTGGCACACACCTTTAATCCCAGCACTTGGGAGGCAGAGGCAGGCAGATTTCTGAGTTCGAGGCCAGCCTGGTCTACAAAGTGAGTTCCAGGACAGCCAGGGCTATACAGAGAAACCCTGTCTTAAAAAAAAACAAAAACAACAAAAAAAATTGACCCCTAAATCACCATCTTCCAATTGATTATTTTTACCAGTGGGAGTGAAGTTATAGTATTTTAATAATTTAATAAAAAGACCCCAAATCCATCAAGACTTTGAATATCACTAAACAGGTTTGAGTATTCTGTTGCCAATTTTAAAATTGAAAACAGATGAGAATTTTTTTTTTTTTTTTCGAGACAGGGTTTCTTTGTATAGCCCTGGCTGTCCTGGAACTCTCTTCGTAGACCAGGCTGGCCTTGAACTCAGAAATCTGCCTGCCTCTGCCTCCCAAGTGCTGGGATTAAAGGCATGTGCCACCACTGCCTGGCTTAGATGAGAATTTTTAAAGGTAATAGTCATAGAATTTGATGACCAAACCACCCAATGTGATGTGATGTTTACAATTTTTTTTCAAATCAATGTGTAAATGGCAATCTTTTTTTTTTTTTACTTGTTTGATTAAAATATGACCTTTACCTTAAAGATACATTTTTATAGGTATGTTTCTAGTTACTTATCTGTGTATCTGTTTGTATGTCTGTGTACCTTATCAATTTATCTATCATTTATTCTAGCTATTTAATTACCTGTCAGTATCTCTATCTATCAATAATCTATCCCCCTCCTCTTGGCTTATGCACCAAGTGTTATTTCAGGGAAGTTCAATGCATTTAGTATGTTAGGTCATTTGCTTTTGTTTCTTTTCCTTAATTCTGGAAACTTCTCCCTGAGAAAAGCAGGGAACCTGTGGATGGTACAAGCCATTTTCCCTCGTGCTCCCCATTACCTTTATAGCCTTAGAAAGTCTTCCCTGTTCAGTGCATGCTTGTTCTTTTAATTACTAAGACTTCACTTAAGCAAATTTGTTCTGCTGTTGCTAATAAAGTAGTTGTGTGCAGTGGATGTGTTATTTGCTGGAGATATTCTAGTGCAAACTGAATATTGCAAAACAGGGCTTCTATAACAGCTTTTGGAACTGTGTCATTATGGTCAGCTGCAGCTGTAAGGTGTGAACCCGAAAGAAAGCCATATATTCAGGCTACTGCATTGTATCCTTTAGCCTAAGAATAAGAATTCCAGGCTGATTTACTGTGTCTTTCCTGTGGTCTTTGTTTTTTTGTATAAGTTTTGTGTTGCAGAGGTCTGACATTACCCACGTAACTCTACATTAGGAGTATTTCCAAAAACTGTAGTCTCCTTTTGAGTCACTGAGTCTCATTTATAAAAGAATTTCAAAACAGAATAAAGTGAAAATCTCCACTGTTTCACAGGTTTGTCTTGAAAGGTAGATGTTACATATGATACCTCAGCATTTGGGGGCAGTAGTAAGGCCTGTGGTGCTGTCTGTAGTCTCATCCTTTGTCCTTCTACCTCAGCCAGGACAACCACTTCACCAGCAGTTACACACTTCCTTAGTTACCCCTGGGAATTACTTTTATTAAAAAACAAACAAATACCAAACAAACTCATGGCCAAGATTGTATCTTCTGCTGTGTTTTAGTGTTATATTTCAGAAATATCACTTTAGGCATGCTAAGAAACAAGAAGCATGTGGATATAATAATCTGAAAAACAAGGCATGATATGTCTTTGTGCAAATTTTCAGCCATGGTTTCTATGAGTCTTTCAATCTTGTTTGTGACAGAACTGATGTATGACCCCAGAGGTTGTCATTCACATTACATTCTGGGTAAAAGGCTCCTCCAACGTGGTGTATTAAATAGCTATGATTTTCATTCCAGGAAGGGATTGTATATTGTTGCCCTATTGTTTATCTTGGTTTTTTTTTTTTGTAGCTTTCTTGATGGGAGCAACAAGAACAAACATGCAGCCTGTTATTTTATGAAGAAACTCAGAAAATGCTTCTAAGTCTTTAATGTGTTGGTAAAATTTGTAAAATATTGGATTGAATTTTCATATTATTTTTAAAGACATTGTTGGAAAGAATTGCAATTTAAATTTATATCTATGTACTTAGTTTTAAAATATCTTGCAGATTGTAAAGTTTTTATTTTTTAACTTTTATTATTTAGCATCTCAAAGTACACTAGGGAAGGGTACACTGTCAATGCCATGGGATAGAAATTTGAATCTACAACTGTCTTCTTGAGAATTAGGAAGAGTATTTGCTATTTTTGGCCAGATCTGCTTGGATCATCATCCATCCAAAAACGTACTATTAAAGAACCCCAACTTACAGTGACACATCTGCCAGGCTAGTCACAGGTTTATCATTAAGGCTTGCAGTATTAACATTATTTGCTAACATATCTTTGGAAAGAATTTTTAAACTAATTGGGTACTTATTCAATATTAATTTAATTAAAAAACACTAGATATTAATATCTAAAATTAATCTCTATTTTTTATTCAGAATGTCTTATATTACATATGAGGCATTAATAATTTATACAGAGAACAGTATGCCATTCAGTATTTAAATTTAAATGAGGAATCATTTTCTTATTTTTAAGTAAATATGTAAGCCTGGTTTTGTTTGTTTGTTTGTTTGTTTGTTTTGTTTTCTGAGACAGGGTTTCTCTGCATAGCCCTGGCTGTCCTGGAACTCACTTTATAGACCAGGCTGATATCGAACTCAGAAATCCACCTGCCTCTGCCTCCCGAGTGCTGGGATTAAAGGCGTGTGCCACCACACCTGGATATAAGCCTGTTTTTTATATCATATTTTCCTAGAATGGTACATCCAGTTAGGAGGCCACTGGGATGAAAAAGTAGGTGAGAATGATAGGGGAGAATATAAAGAGCAAGGGGGAAGTTATGTGATCCAGAGCTTCCTTTCTGGGACACCATCTCTGCAGATAAACCCAGACAGCTGCAGGAAGGTCAGTTGCTGCTTGATGTGTTGGAATACAAGAAGAAAGAATGACACTTTATGAGGCCCCATAAGAGAAAGGAGGCAATCAGTCACTTTTTATTTCTTATGGCAAAGTCAGCCTCTGCTTTTTTCATTTCTTTCCTTTTTCCTTTAATGTAAACAGATAAGAAAGGCTTAGGAATTTTAGAGTTAAGTCCATTTCCCATGCTTTAGGAGGGGAATGAATAAGGGTTACTAGTGTGAATGTCTGCAGCTCTTTGTTGCTTCTATACTCAGCCTCCTTTGATTTAGTCAGAGTTGAAGTTAGAAAAGATGAGAAAGGTGGTGCCCAGTGATGGCCTTTGGCAACCACCATCAAGCCAGCACTTCCTACTTGTCCCCCACCCTCCAACTCAATGGGATATTTCCTATGTGGATTGATTTAATAACAAAAACAGTTTGGGAATTTCAGTTCAGCAAACGAATTTTGGGTGATGCTGGCTCTATCATTTTTCTCTAGGCATAAATTCTTTCATTGTCAGACTGAGAAGTAAGTTTAATGGTTTCTAAGGTGGTTTTGGCTTTGATGTCCTGATTATTACTTTCTGGGACTGTATCATTTCTTCATATAAAACTTCTAGTGGGTTTTTCTGTTCTGTATATCAGTCTTAAGCCACCATGACCACAGTGCTTTCAGAAGGAACAAATGCCATGAATCTAATATATGATTCTTCTGCTAGTGGGCTTATGAGCAAATATGTAGAACTCTTTACTTCTTCAAACAGTTTCTGACAGAATGCATTTCTATGATGTGATCCTGGGTGATGTGCTCTTTCTTTCCAGCTTAGTGTCTAGGGAATACCTCAGGAAGGGAAACTTGTGTCTGTGGAGGAGCTTGGACTGCATGAGATATGAAGGGTGTTGGGATACAGCCATCAATTCACTGCATGTTTTTGGCTAGGCAGGCAGCTGTGGTCACTGCCAGGCTTTTTGAGTATGGTTTGAGTATGTTCCCTGAACATGCCATGACATTGGCTGCAGTGCTTACATTCAGAGCCACACTCTCAGCTTTTTATGGTTTCTATGCTGGGATTTGATCTCAGTTATTACAGAGTCTTGCAAAGTGAGGCCATGGCTCCAATATGAACAAGTTCAGCTAACATGAATTACTGACTTTTTCTGTTAGCTTCAGTTTCACATAATTCAGAAATCTCAAATTCTCTTTCCTTTGGACCAATTGGATGGATCCTTTTCAATGGATGGCCTCTTGTGTATCTTTTAGGCTCCTGCTCCTGCTAAGGTTACCATCTCTGACATTTATTGCATTTAGTGGCAGAACTTCACTGATTTAGACAGAAATACCTGTTTCCTTTTGCCTTTGATGTCTCACCATCTCTTATTATATGATGTAATGCTTTCTAAGTGGATGCACTGCTTTCTGTGTGTGTTAGCCAGGTCCCAGGCCAGTGTGGTCAGTTATCTCTCAGTTGATGTTTTATTACATGGAGAGTGACATATAATCTTTAAGTAGCACTGAGTCTATTTAAATATCTTTTTAGTGGACATTTAAGTGCTTTTTAAGGACAGTAATCATTTCAACTTGAAGGCTATTGTGTAGATATCAATATTAGAGTAAGGTAATGAAAATACTGAAGATTTGAATCTCTTCTTGACCCCAAAGCTTAAAATATTCTTCCCTGAATCTTTATTGCCTCTGTGGTAAGATAATGTGGAAAAACAGTTCTCAGTCAAATGTTCTGAAGACCAGAGCTTGTGGGTGAGAATACTTTTGCTTTCTGACCTGTACAGTGTGGGAGAGTTAGTTTGGGGTTAAGGAAACTCAGCAGTGTGAACATTGTCTCCTCAGAGTTTCATCTTCTCATCTGCAAAGTTATACTTTCTTCCTAGGGATGCTTTAAGATGCAAAGGAATAAATATTAGTACTCGCTGGTGGTATAGTGTTTGCTATCATTAAAGTAGATGTCTGTAAATACCGAAACAGAATATTGCATTCAACATACATAAAATGGACAATGTGAGATACAACGCAAAATCATTCTATATTATACCACACACATCCATAGGGCCTTTGAGAAAAGCCTGACTCATATATAGCAACGCATACTTTGAGAATTAGTTCAACCAGAAACAAATAAACCTGTTGGAGCTAAAATTCCTGTATTACAAGGTCAGCCTTGTCTCTTCTCAGTGTCATGGCTTGTGGGAGGAGCTGACACAGGTACTCAGTAAATCTCGATGTGTGATTCTTGGGCTCAGACTGTAACTGAAGTGGCAAGAGCAGGAGCTCCAGGAGGTTCAGGAGGTTCAGGAGGCAGCAGTTGCCCACCAGGCTTTAGCATTGGACCTAGTAGTTCATTCCCAGGAGGGCTCAGGTGAATCCTAACTGGGCTACTAACGGTACCTTGCTTCCTAGATCCAGAAGGCTTGAGTGGAGTTGTCTGAGATTGAGTTGTCTGAGATTGGGTTGTGCTATTGGAAATCCTTTGATTTTCCTCTATTCCTCTTAAACTTTTTATTGACCTGAACTCCAGGTGACCTTTCCCCTCAGAAAGCATCTCTCCAGAGGAGCTTAGCCTCAGTCCAGCAGTGCCAGGAATCTGTGGGTTCCAGAGGATCTTAGCAGAGGCTTCAGACTGGCTATGTCAGATCTGGGATCTGAACCTGAGTTTGTCTGATGGTAAAAATTAAGCTCTTTCTATAATGGTTCAATACTTTTTGCCTGGAGAAGGTGGCACTGGGGAGAGATATAGGAGAAGCATCGCTAGGGGACCCTGATTCATCGTCTAAACTGATGGTGAAGTGATATTAAAGAAGGGAGCTGTGGAACTGCAGTAACTTCCTGTGTGCTGTAGGTGACAGGAGTCCCTGCAGCCACCCATGGGCACATGAGAGTGCATTCTGGGTACATGTTGTTTGGGTTATAATCTCAGCCTTTTTGCATTATGAAATACACCTAAAGCTGGAGGACTGCACCAGTCACCCTTTCATGATGCGATTCCCTGTGATTATCCATTGCTGACAGGGGGCCGCTATGGGAATGGCCTTCTCCTGTACACCATTACTTAACCTCCATTTGGACATTTGTGCGGCTAGTTAATTTGTGTCTGGCACTTAGGAGGTGCTTGGCAGGTACTGCTCAGTGAAAGAATACCTGGAGTACTTTATTGGATTTGGGTATGGCAAGATCTAAGCCATAGAGGGCCAAGATGTTTTGCCATCAAATCTAATTACCTGAGTTCAGTTTCTGGAACCCACATGGTAAAGGGACAGAACTGTATCCTACAAGTCATCCTCTGAATTCCATATTTACTCCATGGCATATGGAGTATATGCCATGCTCACACATACACACACAAAGTAAATGAATGTAGAAAAAAAAAAGAATCATTTTTTTTGTTTGATGTGTTCAATGAAGATATGTTTCAAGTACTATATAAGTTTTCCTTAACCCTGCAAAGTATGTGCTATTATTTATGGTTTATAGATGGAAGGCACTTAAGAATTAAAGAATTTACTTAAGGTGACATTGTTAAGACATAGTGGCCAACGATTTGAGACTTTAAGTACAACTGTTATAGAGTACTAGGAATTATCACCTTTCTTGTCCTAGATAATTGCCTATTAATAGAACCGCCCCCCTTTAATGGAAGCCACCTCTTACTGTTGACTCATTAATCTTGCTGCCAACTCAAACTCATAAGCTTTTTATTTACTGTGGCTTGTACTGTGTTGGCTGCCTTGTGCCTCAGTGCAAGACCTTGTCTCTATTTCATATAGACATTCTCTGGCTACATTCATGTGATCTTTCTTTCTTGAGTTATTTTGGATTATATGGTCATATGGTTTCCTCAAACAATTTTTTTGGCATTTACTTAATAAATTTTTACCCCTTAATATTATTAGAATAGTGTGAAACATTTTGATAGATATTCTAGTGCTTAAACTTCCTTATATTCCTTTATTAAACTAGCTGATTATATTGTGTATAAATGCATATTGCTGAATCTGAGTTATATATATATGAATTTATATCCATAATTCATATATCTTAATGCCATAATTATAGAGCTAGGGCAATAGGAATGTTCTGGAATCATGGGGAGAGCATAGGAATTTATGATTTCTTTAATGGTTAAAAAAAAAGCCAAAACCAAATCCTAACTATAGAACTATTTTAATCACTGTACATTTTAAAGACCTAGAGATTCAGTTGCATTTTATTGTGCTATCCTTCCTTGAGTCAGTTTTGGTAATTTGTATTTTACTATGGAATCCTCTTTTTCTCTTGGTTTAAGAAATATATTGAGGCCAGTGAGGTACCTAATCTGGCCAAGGCTGAGGACCTGAGTTTTAATCCTAGGGCTCACATGGTGGAAGGAGAGAACTCCCAAAGGCTGTCTTCTGATCTTCTCACGCCCCAGCACCATACACACACAAACTAAATAAATGCTAAAGAACCTTCTAAAAATATTGGCATCATAGTTGATATGACTTTAAAATTGTTTTCTACTTTTGTGTGCCCATGGGCTATATTCTATATTTTTCTTACGTTTTAAAAATTTTGTGATCTTTTTGGATCTGATTATAGCATTTAACACATTAGTTATTAGAAATGGTTGAGTGTTCTGGCATATAGTTTGCAGTCATTATATATTTACAAGGTTTAGTTGAATATAATTCAACAAATACAGAAAGTACCTTCTATTTATCAGAGAGGCACTAAAGACTCTAAGAGGCTCCAGCCTTAAGAACCTTACAATATGGTAAGGATGTTTGAGGCTGATTATAAACACTGTGCTGAACATCCACTCATCCAGAAAAACAGTAACAAGATTGAACTTGTTCTTTTCCTGCTCAATTCTTGGTCCATATGGTATCTTTCTGTATAGATCTGGGCATGCTGTCTTGGTACTTAAAATCATATTCTGTTAGGAAGACTTTTAGGCAATGTTCTAATAATTCTAGAAAGTTATAAATTTTATCAACTAGAAAATTGCTTTTTAAATTTAAGCAGGCATGTATGTTACTTGGAGGTCTTTAGTAAAATTCAGATTCTGTTTCTATTAGGAGTGAGGCTTAAGATTTAGTACATTCCCCAAAAACCCTTAGGCCAAGTCCCTACTGCTTTTCTTCTGTGCTGCTGACTGGGACCACACTTTAAGTAGTTGAAAGGTAAAAGGTAGAAAGATGCTATGTCTCCTGTTCTGTAAGTAGTAAAAAGACACACTTCATAAAAGTAATGAAGAAGCATCTAGAGGGCTTCTTGGCTACTAGCAGTCAGTTACTTCAGGCCATCCTAAAATTAGTTTCAATTTTAGGTAGTAAAATTAAAATGTGGAAAGATAAGATAAAAAAAACTCTACATTCAATTGAATGATTAGTATAGTGATTCATTAAACTCTAATTTCAGGCTGAGTTCATTGATAAGAAGCCATGAATTGACATTCCTAGGTTTAGTGATCACATCAATGATAGAGACGGAATAAGATCATCACACTTGCTTTACAAGTGCCTCACCACTCATGATGGGAAAACAGTCTTCAACAGCCAGGACTGAGGTGATAAAATATCCCTACAAATGAAGCTGAACTCTTACCTTACATCAGACACATTAACTTCGAATGTGCTAGAACTTAAATGTGAGAGATTCTACTCATAGAAGAAATAGAGACTGCATTTCTGTAAGATTGGTGTAGAGAATGGTTTCTTGTATATGCTGTGAAAAGAAGAGAAATTGGACTTCATCAACATTAAGAATTTTGTGCTTCAAAGGAAACAATCAAGGAGTTAAGGATAACATGTAGAAAGGAGGTAATTTTTACAGATCATGTGTCTGATAAGGTGTCTATGCCCATAAAAATCCTCAGAGCTCTTAGCAGTGAAAAGATAACACCATAATGTTGTTGTCCCTCCACATATTAAAACAAATTCTTAGAAAAAAGGGAACTTTGATGATGGGCAGAAAAGTCAATCAGTATTTTTCCAAAAAATATAGCTACCTAGCCAGTATGCATGTACACACACACACATGCACGCACACACACACGATGCTAAATATCATGAAGCATTAGGGAGTGCTAGTTAAAATCACAGTGAACTGCTGCTTCACAACTACACACATCCCAGGTTCAATATGAGAAGAAGCCAACAAATGTGGATAAGTTTGTAGAGAAACTGGAATGCTCATTCCTTGCTTATGGAAATGTAACATCATGGTACAGCCAACTTAGAACTCAGCTAGTTGATTTTCAAAGCAAAGTATACAGTTACTGTAAGCCCCAGCTGCCCCATTCCTACTAGCTAAGACACATACAGACTCTAGAAACAGAACCTGTGTGACAAGAAAGCTTTGATAGAAAAATGAGAAGCCATACAAGAAACAGTACAGTGGAAAACAATTCATGGCTATAGAAGGTGTAATATGGTTAAAACCTTTTGATTTATGCTCATTTAATTTACCAGTTTAAGAAGTGAGATCATATTCATTCACATGTATATATTTGGACATAAAATTTGAGTATATCTGAGATTCTGTTTTTAAAACTATAAATTTGGAAAAGCAACCTCCCTCTTTCTCCTCTTATTCCATCCTCTCTCTCTCTCTCTTTTTTTGTGTTTAATTTATATATTTTTTCCATTAGTTACTTAATACTTTGAAGCATTTTCTCCTCATTTTAAAAACTAATCTATTTTAGGGAGACCATCAAATGGGATAAAGACCTTTAATATAAGAGTATTATTAGGAGACATAAAGTATTTATTCTAAATCTAAGAATTTCAAGTCTTCACATTGTAACTCTTCAGAAATTGCTCATAGCTTTAGTTCCCTGCTTAGTGCATTTGCTCTGGAGGAACTTTCATGTCAAAAAGATTAGGTTTTAATTCAAAGGAAGGAATCTCTTTAAAACCAGTGTTTTAAAAATCTCTTTAAAACTGCTGTTACAGAAGATGTGACTTAGTGCTTTGAGGTGGCAGAACTGTTTGTGAGGTAGGGGATTTTGTAATGTAGGCTGTTTCTTGTATGGTCTATGAGAGAGACTGATTTTAATTCTTAACTTATCTTAAAAATAGCATGCACATGGTTTGTGATTTTGAAAAGGAGCTTCTCACATGACTATTCTATCTCATCTAGTGAAGTCTTTAAATTTATTTATTTGTATTTGAATATGTATGAGTGTTTTGCCTGCATGTATGTGCACCATGTATGTACCTAGTGCCCAAGAAAGCCAGAATGGGGTGTTGGATCCTCTGGAACTGGAGTACAGACAAGTAATAAGTTGCTGTGTGGGCACTGGGACATGAACCTAGGTCCTCTGCAAGAACATCAAGTGTTCTTAGCCACTGAGTCATCTTTCCAGCACTTGGCTTGTCTTCTAATGTAGAGAATCTTCTGATGGGAAGATGTTTTTAGGTTTTTTTTTGTAGTTGAATATTTATTGATATTTTTCTTTATGGTTAGTGACTTTCTGGGCTTCTCTATCTGAGGCCATAAAATAATCTCTAGTGTGTTCTACACTGATCTTCACTGAACCAGAATGTATTTTGGCATATTATTTGAAATACAGGCATTTTGTATCTTCTTATGGATGTCCCCTATTCCATACAATTTATTAAAAACTTACCTCTCCCTCATGATTGTACAATTTACCTTTTCCACCTATCAGCTGCTGCTCATAATTTTGTTTTTTTGGAATCTTTATTGTGTCATCTGATGCAGCTGATTCTCCTTGATTTAGTGTCCTCTGATGCGCCTGTCTGTGCCTGCACTTGTGTGCTTCCATGCGCCTGTCTGTGCCTGCATTCCTGCCTCCCTGTCTTCCTCATACTTGCTTTACAGTGAGTCTTGGTGCCTCATAGGTTAAATCTTGTTACCTGGTTCTTATTTTTCAAGAGTATCTTGGTGCTTCTTGTCCCATTGCATTTTTGTATGAATTTAGGATTACATTCCATACATATAAAAAAAAGACCTAGCATTCTTGATGTAGTTTGTTTATATTTATGTAAGAAAAAAATTAGGTAGAAATGATGCTTTAAAATGTCCAGTCTTCCAACTCTGTGACCTTATTGTATTTTGTTATTTATTTTTCTATTTTGAAAGTCTCCCAATATAGTTTTATTTTTCCTTATAGGTCTTATGTAACATGGACATTAAGAGAATTTAAAAAATTTCAAGAAAGTTGAAGCAAAAACTTGTCTGCATAATGAATAATGCAAGCAGTGTGCGTTGTCATGACAGGAGCAACGATGCCCAGTGTTTCAGAGTAGATATTGCTGAGGTAGATAATGAAATAGTATTCAGTTTGTCTCTTTGTAGGTGTTTCGTAAATGGAAATGATAAGGAAACCATTGTATTTTTATTTAGTTAATAAGTAAAAGGACAATCTGTGTTCTGGTTGTCATATTGGCCACATGCTCTGGCCTATCTTACTGTTTCCTTTTCTGTATGGATAGACCCCTTGTCTCAAGTGCCCAGGCTTAAATAGATATTCTCATGTTATATATAGCCACCCCAAGGGGAAGGACTATAGAATGATTGCCAAGCTAAATATGCTATATCATTTTTGTATAAAATTATATAAAAAAGTGATAAAATGATGCCTGAGTTGTTTCTTAGTAGAAAATATAGCCATTTTCATTTAGCCTTTTTTTTTTTTTTTTGAGACAGGGTTTTTATGTACAACCCTAACTATCCTGGAACTAGCCTTGTAGAGCATGCGTTGAACTCACAGAGATTTGCCTGACTCTGCTTCCTGAGTGCTGGGATTAAAGGCATGTGCCATCACTTGCCAGCCTCTGTTAATATTTTTTGAAATCACCAGAGCCTGTAAGTGTGCAACTTATATACTCCAGAACAAAATTAAGCCATATGCATCATCTAACATTAGCAAGTAATTTATTTTGTTTCCCCTCCCCCCCGAAAAAAGAGAGATAATGAAGCAGGCTGTCATAGTTTGTGATAATCAGAAGTTCCCATTGGGAATCAGAGATGCTATATAGGCCCTAACCTTGTCACTTCTGTGGAGCAGCAGTGAGACTGCTTGCTTCTGACAGCAGACAGCCCCAGTGCAGAGCCCTGGTTTCATGTTACATTAGGTATTAGCGCTGTTCTTTCAGGAGCTATTATGCTGTGACATCAAAGATTTTCAGACAGGGCAGTGGTGGGTTAGCACTGAAGTTGTCTGCTGAAATTTTAAAGAACTAAATTAAATATATATGCTTAGACTTTAATATAAGAGGTAGAGACAGAATTAGAATGGAGCAAGTAAAGCGAAGAAATGATCAGTCTATGGGCTGTCCACTTAGTCTTTCCTTCTTTAAGTCAAATTTTATGTCTTTTTATTTCTACACCAAGTACAAATGGCCCTTATGTTAATGCCCTAGGAGTTGATCATTTGTAGAGAGACATTATGAAATAGGGAAAAAATAAAGTGGTTAGTCTGACCCACAGAGCATTGAATGACCATGTGGACAGATTGCCTTGGTCGACACCCTCTTGCCAATGAACTAGTTAGTTAAAAACAGCAAAGCACACCTCTGGGTAGACTCACAGGTGTGCAGGTTTCAGGTGCGCATGAACATACACACCTGCAGCTGGACAGTACAGTTGTATGAATGGAAGCGACTGGAAGTGTGGTCAGATCACAGTGCTGTCCTTTGGAAACAACTAATTTTGTGCAATGGTGAGGATCATTATTACTTACCTCTGTCTGAATGCACTTTGTTGTTAAGAAAAATAATCAAGGCAATCTGATTTCAAGTCTTGTTTTTTTTTTTTTTTTTGATGGTGAAATCGGAGTTTCTGTTATGTAATGTTATACTATGTTATTTTCATGACTACTGAGATATGAAATGTTAATTTTAGAAGTCATTCAAGGGAGCTAAACGCTAAAGAGAACACAGCTGTAGAATTATATCTATCTTTTCGGGACCTGTAAATTAGATATGTCATGATAAATTTTTCTATATATTGAAATTCTAATGCTGTTATTTGAGAAGTAACTGGTATAAAACTCCTCAAATCTTTATAGATCCTGTGCTTTTGATTATATTTAGAGATAGTTTGTTTCCATTTCAGAGTAATGTATAACATAGCCATGGAAACACTCACTTAGCAAGCAGACCGCAAAGGCCCTCCCTGGCCTGGGCTTCACTGCTTCACCCTCTAATGTCATTAGAATGATTAAAGGCTGATGCCCCCAGCTCTGCTGTGTGCCTGCCTCTCAGTCATGGGATGTGCTAACCTGAATGGCAGATTGAAGTGGATTGCATTATCTAAAATGCTTTTTATGCCTTCCACGTTTTAGTTTGTTTTTATTTTTGGCATAATAAAAAAGCAGAAAGAAGTATCTGTCCATTCACAGAAAAATATTTTAAGAGCTGTTAAAGCACCTAAGATCTCTGGGCTCAGAACTGTTTAAGGATATTCAGTATTTTTCTTTTTAAAATACTATAATTTAAAATTACAGTATTTGGTAGGAAAAAGGGAAAATATTAAGATGCTAGCTTACACATTTTTAAGTAATAATCAGTCATATAGAAAAATTAGTATTTTCAGTACTGTCTCAATTCTTTTGCTTTTACCAGTTAGGGAAGTCCTCATTCAAAATGCTATGAAGGATCATATCTCCAGAGCCCATATGGACTGGCAAAGTTTTGTGAGCTGCCTGAATGTAACATGGGTGTGTTGGGTGTTTGTAATACTTTTCCTGACAGACTAAGGGGCTGAGGAGTTTGTTCTGTATCCCAGGACACTGAGGCAAAGCATAGACACTTCAGCTTATGTGAATGGTTTAAAAAGTACTTTAAAGTCTGGTGAATTACAATGTCTGTAAAATTGACCCCAGCAGGTAGGTGCAAGGTTGTCCTAACTTTCTGTCACCAAATGGAAAGGTTGTCTTAACTGTCCAGTATAAGAATTTCAAAGTGGTGCTATGAGGCACAGTCTTAGGAAGCTGCAGAGCTCAAAACAGAACTAGAAATAAAGCCACATCAAATACAAAAGAACAAGCTGGAGAGTGTCTTTGGTTAACAGAAAGTTCTGGAAGAAGTGGAGTTGTGCTTTCAGAGACAGAAAGGAAAATAATATTTGACCTAATGTTGTAGGATTATGTCTTGAATCTTTACATTTATTTAAATGAAATATCTTTGGAAATAAACTTTGAGAAATATTTGCCAAAAAGAAAACAGTAGTGTTCCAAGGGGGCTGTCTGTGGGTGGAAGCAACACTTCCTGGAAGGGGCTGCAGAGGGGCATCAGAAGGAAAACTTGTTTAAATAAAGGCTTTCATGATATACATTTAGAGAGCTAATTGGACAGTACTTATGATCAAGGAGGCATAGTAGTCATTTTAGAAAAAAAATTATCTAACAAACCCCTCCAGGAATAAGAAATTCCTACTAAATCCATTATTATTCAGATTAAATATGTCTTAAATGACCCTTCCAACCAACAAGTATTTATCACATGATGACTATTGCCAACTCTCATGGGGACAGAAAATAGTATGTTTCTCTGAACACAGAGACCTTAATAGTAAGATACAAGATGCTGTCTACTCAATTGTTAGGTGAGTTTGCACCTTCTGAGATGAGAGAATAAAACCAGTGGCAAAACCTTCAAGGTCTGAGCCTTTGGATGTATCCAGTCAGTGGACTGCTTGCTGGCCATGCACAATGTCCCTTTAGATCCCCAGCACAAGCAAAATCATGTAATGGTGACACACCTGCAACTCCAGCACTTGGGGGGGGGGTTTGAGGCTATCCTGGAACAGGTGATACCAAACCAAGACCAATACCAAAACCCAAATCAAACCAAACCAAAACCAAAACCAAAACCAAAACCAAGCCAAACCTTAAAGGTCTGACTGATTTGGACTGCCTTCTCAGGGTGGATGGCTTTCTTCTGCCTCTGTTTGTTTGAGTATATTATTCGAATGCTTTCACAGTGAATGGTCAAACTTACTAAAGGAAATGAATTCAGGGTTTTTCTCTGGTAAAAAAATCAAGAAACCTGGTTTTCTATGTAGTACATTGTTTTAAACCAACACCGCATCTTTGTTTCCTTTTAATAGCTGGCAGGAAAAAATGGCTTAAAAATTCCATTTGGAAATGGGCTGAATATGATAGAGACCGAGTTTTCAATGCTGTTTCTAAGTGATAGAAGGGGACGGTCTGAAAAGATGGAAAGTTCTTCCTTTCTGCTGAAACATAATGCATTTAAGAAAGAATATTAAGTCTCATAATTAGGTATTTCCTGACAATTTTTACAAATCTCTGGTCTAGAGGTTAATATTGCTCAACATTCTAATAGTGTTATTGATAATATGTCTGGTAAATGCCAGGAAATCTAAAAGTGGACAGTTTATCTAAAACTCAAAATAAACTATTACAAAGTTACTGAGGTGTGTGTTAAAATTGCAACATGGAGGACTCTAGAGATGGCTTAAGATGACTTGACTGGAGAGTGGTCAAGAGCACTTCCTGCTCTTCTAGAGGACCTGAGTTTGGTTCCCAGGACCAGCATCAGGTGGGGCAAGGTCACTTGTAACTCTAGTTTCACAGAGTACCGCATCTATGATATACATTATACACATAGATATGTCAAAAAGAACCCTCAAACATTGTCTTTATTTGAGTTATTTTGATTTAGTAAGTAATGTTTCTTTTTGTGTAGAACAAACACCCAAAACACACTTTGTTTTGCATATCATACAGTGTAAAAGAAGTAGGATCATTTAAGTAGTCTCATTAAGAAACTGGTGCACAGCTATGTCTAAGAAACAAAATTTATCATCTATTTTTTTCTTACTTTTATGTGAATATTAGTTAAAGGAATGATAATACTCGTATTTAAACAACTTTTTCTTAACACATTACTTGACAGAAAATTTAAAAAATAACTGATCTGGCTGATAAGTCCCATTTCCTTGCCTTTTAGGGGAACAGCACTGGATGAAGTGAACTCTGACCATTTTTACTGATACCTTTTTTTTGTTTTTGGTTCAAGACAGGGTTTCTCTGTGTAGCCCTGGCTGTCCTGGAACTCACTCTGTAGATCAGGCTGGCCTCGAACTCAGAAATCCGCCTGCCTCTGCCTCCCNGGAACTCACTCTGTAGATCAGGCTGGCCTCGAACTCAGAAATCCGCCTGCCTCTGCCTCCCAAGTGCTGGGATTAAAGGCGTGTGCCACCACGCCTGGCTTTTTTTTTTTTTTTTTTTTTTTTTTTTTTTTTTGAGTCCTTTCAAAAAGGGGATGAGATGCATTTTCTTAAAAATTAAAAAGATTAAAGTTAACTTGGATTTCAGATTGTTCTGAGCATTGGCATCCTAAAAAAAATGAACAGTCAAATAGATTGGAGTAAATTTAGTGTAACAAATGCCACCTCTAGATACAGAGGTAAATTGGTTATGACTTTCACCTTTACGATGGTCATAGGCTGTTCTGCCAGGCACTCATGGTTTGTCTGTCCCTCCCTTCACTTGGCATCCACACTGCCAGGCACTGAAGACATGTGCACACAGACTAAAGTGTGCCACCAGGGCGTAGGAGAGGGCAGACTGAGGAGTGAGGAAGGTGAGGTGAGGTAAAAGATGGCTGAAGAGAACTGGGCAGTGAGAAAGCAATAAGCATACTGTCTGTTCTGCTATGGACACTTGTATACAGTAGTGGACAAAGGATTGTAGGAGCTTGCAAGATTGAACATTAGTTCTGACTGAGTGATGGGCTCTCAAGTATTATTTTTATGAATATAATAGGAATTTTTATTGTTAGCACTGGAACATTATGTCCTTAATTTCATTGTGATAAATTCTGTGGGTAAAATTTACACAGCATAGAAGGGTCTGGCTCATTGATATTTACCGTATCCCCATGTTATACAGCTGCCACACCCATATGGTCCTAGACTACTTCATCACCTGAAAAGAAAACCTGTCAATCAGTTGTTTTTCTTTCCTCCCCTAGCACTTGGTATCCAGTAATCTGCTTTCTGACTCTATGGATTTATTGCTGATAATTTCATAAAAATGCAGCCATGGAATTTATAACCTTTGTCACAAGCTGTTTCTATTTAGCACAGTGTTCCTATGCTAGGTCTATGACTGTTTCAGCACATGTCAGTATTGCCTTTAAAGATCGAATAGTATTCCATAGCACATGGACATGTGGGTTGTTTTTGCCTACTGGCTTTTGCATGTAGTGCAGCCATGATATCTGTGTCCAAGTTTTTAATTGGATACCCACTTTCAGTTTTGGGTATATTTGCAGCAATGTTAGGTCATGTGACAATCCTGTTTAACTTCCTGAGGAACTATTGTACTGTTTTCCATAGTAGCTATACCTTTTTTGACATTTCTACCAGAAGTGTATGATGCTTCCAGTTTCTCTACATGTTACTCAACTTACTTTCTATTAAAATAATTATTGCTACATTAATGAGTATATTTAACATATTTGACATCACATCTCTTTTTGTAAACTTATTATTTAAACTATTTTATTACTTCTGTCTAGTTTCCATATCTGCTCTTTATCTACCCATTCAACTTTGTAGTCTTAAAAAAACATTTGGGGGGGGGCAGGAGAGATGGCTCAGCGATTAAGAGCATGGACTGTTCTTCTAGAGGTCCTGAGTACAAATCTCAGCAACCACATGGTGGTTCGCAGCCATCTGTAATGAGATCTGATGCCCTCTTCTGGTGTGTCTGAAGACAGCTACAGTGTACCTATATATAACAAATAAATAAATCTTAAAAAAAAAAATCATTAGAACCAAATTGTGCTGTCCAAATATTCTTGGATACGTGACCTTCTACTAGAGAACTGTTGACTTATCAGAGGCAACAATCTTAGACAAAACTGACTCATTTTTCCAGAATCTTTTTGGCTAGGGATGGAACTTCATGTCTAACACCCATTTCTGTGCTGGTCTTTGACCTGACTTGGATTTACAGATTTTGGGCATTCTGTCCTGTACTGGCTAGTTTTGTGTCAACTTGACACAGCTGGAGTTATCACAGAGACAGGAGCTTCAGTTGGGAAAATGCCTCCATGAGATCCAGCTGTGGGGCATTTTCTCAATTAGTGATCAAGGGGGAGAGGCCCCTTGTGGGTGGGACCATCTCTGTGTTGGTAGTCTT
>NC_034590.1:85733684-85754454 GCF_900095145.1 Mus pahari | reverse complement strand
TTCTACAAGAGAGCAGGCTGAGCAAGCCAGGGGAGGCAAGCCAGTAAAGATGGCTTCTGCATCAGCTCCTGCTTTCTGACCTGCTTGAGTTCCAGTTCTGCATCTTTTGGTGATCAACAGCAGTATGGAAATGTAAGCCGAATAAACCCTTTCCTCTCCAAACTGCTTCTTGGTCATGATGTTTGTGCAGGAATAGAAACCCTGACTAAGACATGTCCCAATCACTGTGAGTTCATATGTGCAGCTGTCATACTGTATCAATCAGATAGTTTTTGTATAGTTGTCCACACCTCTGGGTCTTAAACTCTTTCTGTGCCTTCTTCCATAATAATTGCCTGATTCTTGTGAGAAGGGAGTGCAGTGTATATGTTCTCTTTAGGGCTGAGCTTTCTGAAGCCTCTTATTCTCTGTACCTTGGCCAGTTGTGGATCTCTGTGTTAATAATTTTGTACTGCAAATAGAAGCTTCTCAGGTGAGAGTTAAGATAATAGGTAAAATGATAAGTCATTAAAGTCAGTTTAGTACTGTTTTAGAAAAATAAATAGTTGTAGATTTTCTCTTAGGCTCTGTGACTTGACTATCTATAGATAGATCTTGGCCCAACAATGGTAGCAAGTATGGGTTTTGTCTCATGGAGAGAGAGTTATAATAAAATCCCAAAGTTGTTGGTTACTCCCATAATGTTCCTGCTGCTATTGTACTAGTGGGCCTATCTTGCCAAACCAGTCTTCACTGTAGCTTGTAGGGTTCACAGCTGGGTACTATTAATGATAATTCTTTTAATCATCTAGCATGCATAAGTCTAGCACTGTGAAAACTAAGAAGTAGGAGTGAAGCTTCTAGATCATTATCAGCTTATTTCCACATTCAGTAACTCAACAATGGGACAATAAGCTCTTAGCATCAAGTTCTGGAGGGTAACCAAGAACACTGGTAATAGTAATATTTTGGGTATTTATGGGGCCTCATTAGGCAAGAATTTCAAAGGAGGAAACCTACTCTGGACACTGGATTTTCATCTAATAGATGCCTAGTGGTATGTAGTATAGGGGCATTGTTGACCTGTTAAAGAGTAACTTAACACACATACCACCCACCCACCCCCACACACTCTCTTTCTCCCTCTATGTATGTATGTAATATATATCCACATATAAATATGAGTATGGAATCTTCTACAGAAGTGGGTTTCCATATGACTTTTAGAAAGATCTGTATTGTTACCTGTTTCCCCCACATTTCCTCTTCTACTCTGTCATGTCTATTTCTTGAAGGGAGAGTGCTGGAGAGAAAACAAAAGGATAATAGGAGTTCATTTGAGCTCTCTGGGTATGGTGAAATATACTAGGCTTGGAGACTTTGTCTGCTTTTTCCCACAGCAGGAATGATCCCATTTAGGATACATCTCAATGTTACATGGATGGTTCATTCCTCAGAATGTGCTGTTACAAGAACAGAATTCTAACTCTCCTAGAACATATGATAATTAAATAATTTTAGAGACTTATAATATTCAGTTTAGTCTTACTGGACTTTGAAAATGAGTCAGAGAAGATGTTGCCTCTACTTCAGGCTTTTGCTGTTGTTGTTGTTGTTGTTGTTTTTTGTTTTTGGTCTTTTATTTATTTATTTATTTATTTACACTCCAGATTTTATTCCCCGCCCCAGTCCACCTCCTACTGTTCCACATTCTATATTTCCTCCCCACCTCCTGTCTCCATGAGGATGTCCCCACCCTCTACCCCCCACACAACCAGACCTTTAAACTCCCTGGGGCCTCCAATCTCTTGGGGGTTAGGTGCATCTTCTCTGACTGAACCCAGACCTGGCAGACATTAGCTGTATGTGTGTAGGGGACCTCATCTCAGCTGGTGTATGATGCCTGGTTGGTGGTCCAGTGTTTGAGAGATCTCCAGGGCCAGGTTAATTGAAACTGCTGGTCCTCCTACAGGGTCACCCTCCTCAGCTTCTTTCAGCCTTTCCCTAATTCAACCATAGGGGTCAGAAGTTTCTGTCCATTGGCTGGGTGCAAATATCTGCATCTGACTCTTTCAGCTGCTTGTTGGGTCTTTCAGAGTGCTGTCATGATAGATTCCTTTTTGTGAGCACTCCATAGCCTCAGTCATAATGTCAGGCCTTGGGACCTCACCTTGAGCTGGCTTCTACTTCGGGCCTGTTGCTGGACCTTCTTTTCCTCAGGCTCCTCTCCATTTCCATCCCTGCAGTTCTTTCAGACAGGAACAATTGTGGGTCAGAGTTTTGACTGTGGGACGGCAACCCCCCCTCACTTGATGCCCTCTCTTCCTGTTGGAGGTGGGCTCTATAAGTTCCCTCTCCCTACTGTTGGGCATTTCATCTGAGGTCCCTCCCTTTGAGTCCTTAGAGTCTCTCACCTCCCAGGTGTCTGGTGCATTCTGGAGGGTCCCCTTACTACAGGCTGTTAACGTTTGCCTTAGGTTACTCTGAGCAATCTGGAGAATTAGTGCCCTAAATCAGAGTCAGTTTTGTTCTTTACTATTGGTGTTTGGTGTCTCTTTGCACACTTAAAGTTTTTGTTCATGTGGGCTGTTTTATTTTATTTTATTTATTTATTTTTTGGTTTTTCGAGACAGGGTTTCTCTTTATTGCCCTGGCTGTCCTGGAACTCACTTTGTAGACCAGGCTGGCCTCGAACTCAGAAATCCGCCTGCCTGTGCCTCCCAAGTGCTGGGATTAAAGGCGTGCGACACCACACCCGGCCTCATGTGGGCTATTTTAATTGGTATTTACTGCATTGGAATTATTTCCCCTGTTGATTATTTCATTTACATTAGAATTGTTTGGTCTATGTTTGGGTAATGTGCTTTATATAATCCAGTAGACTCAAGAGGAGAAGGCAAATTGATTGATTCATGTTTTCCTCTCTTGCTCCCTCACAGGCCTGCGCTCAAGGCCTCGTGCAGGCCAGTTAAGCACGTTACCACTGTGCTGCCTGCCGTGGTCTCTTCTTCCTAACCTTTCAGTGTTTTGTGGCCTTTCTGCTTGAAGAACTTCCTTCTAGCTATACAGAGAAACCCTGTCTCAAAAAAACAAACAAAAAAACAAACAAACAAACAAACAAAGAACTTCCTTCTACATTCTTTGTGCCTGATCTTGCTTTGTATAAACTCTCTTCATGTTTTCTTCTGAGAAATGTTTAGATTTCACCCACATTCCTGAAGAATGGTTCACTGTGTAGGGTTTTGTCTGTCTTTTAGCACTTAACAAATATCAGGCCACTCCCTTCTGGCTCTGAGGGTTTCTGATGAGAAGTCTGCTGTTGTGTGAACTTTGTTTCCCTGTAACTGACATGGCATTTCCCAAAGGTTTCTGAGCCTTGGTTCATCTTTTTTGAAGCCTCACTTGTCTCTGTTGCTTAGACTGGATGCATCCTCCTGTTTCCTAACAGAGCCAGTGGTCTTTCTGTCCTTTTCATCCTGATCAATCCTCTCTTTTGAATATTTTATTTTTATTTTCCAGTTCTAAAAGTTTTCATTTTTTTCTGCTTTACTGAAAATTTATCACAGTGCCCAAGCAAAACATTACTTTTTCTATTCAATATTTTGCTCTACAGCTTCCTTGGTCCTGTTTGCTAGGATGCCGGAGACCTTGCCATAGACCCTATGGAGACTGGCAAAAGCCATAAAACTCTTCTCTTGGTCATAATGATTCTGGCTTTCTCTTTCTGTAAACTTACGAGATGTTACCTGGGTTGCCAATTTGAGTTCTTAGCAGATCTGTCTCACTTCTTGGTGAGGAAGGGTTTCCAGGGGAAGAATGTGTGTTTGGAAGAGTCCTTCCTCATGGCCATTCATTGGCCTTGAGGGACTGTTGCAATGAGTTCTTAGAGATGCCATGGTCTGTGCATTTAGTTAAGAATGCTGTTCACCCTGAGCCCTTCTAGACCGAAGTCCCTGTGAGCATTCGTCCGGGTGTGTTTTCTCACTGTGGGGTACCTTACTATGGGCCTGATGCAGGGTAAGGCCGACATGGCATGCTTTTGCCAGCTGGGTCTTGGTCTACTGGTCTTCTGGGGTTGCCAGTTAAACTAAATGTTCCTTCACTGCTGCCAGTCCTTGTGGACAAGGGTATTATGCAGGATCCTGTCATTCCATGTTGGCCCACAGCTACTTCTTTGCAGGACACTTAAATACTTTCTTAAATCATGGCTGCTTAACATGTTTGCCAGACAATTCTAATATTTAGGTGTTATTATCTATTGATTGAGTTGTTCATTTAATTTGAGAACTTTCTGGCTCTTTGACAATGCATTTTGATTTAAACCTGGACAACTTGGTACTATCTTATGACATCTTCCCTTTGAAGCAGGGAAGGATGCTGCTCTTTTACTGCCAGGTGGATTTAGCAGTTCACGTGCCCATCTAGTGACAAGATTCTTGTTATTTCTGGGTGAGAAGTTCCGACTCTCAGAATGATGCTCATTGATATTAAAGTGGAGATGACCTTTGGCCAATGGGCAGTGCTGTTGGACTCTCCTGTGGGTGCATTCTGATATCACTTTAGTGAGAGTGGGAGGATACCGTGACCTGGGACAGCACAACCAGAGAGGCAGTTACTGACTGGCAGGGTAAAGGCCTCTCCCTGGCCCTTTCTGACAATTCTGAGACAAGAGTGTGATGTTCAGAGCCTAATTTACAGCCATGAGAAAGTGGGACTCTAGTTTCCATGTGGCTTTTGTTTGAATCACTTGAGAGGGCTCTACAAGACCTTTTCCTCTCCAGTGTCAACTTGAAGTCAGAGCGGTTATTGTAGGATGGGTTGCCTTGCCTAATTCTTTCAATTTCCTGGTCATTAGGCCAAAGATAACAGACTGCTCTTGGGACATGTTTGTCTGTGTCTATTGGTTTCCTAGGTTGTACTTGGGATGTGTTTTGCTTGTGTCTATTGGTGTTCTTTGGCTGTTTGCATCTTCAGTTCAAGGGGAAAGATGCAGCTGAAAGATATCTCGGGGAAGGCCCAGCAGGGTTGTGAGTTCTCTTGGCTGGTCTACCTTTCCCCCACCTGCTGGTGTCTTCTTATTTTTGTGTTAATTGTCTGTAGAGGATAGAAAATGGGAAAGGATCCTACTCCATCTTTTCAGACTTGGAAATTCCTTATCTGGTGATGTGTAACAAAAGAGCAGTTATCTCTAGAGGTATGATGTCACTAACCAGCCTCTGGATACAGAAAGAAGAGTGAGAAGGGTATTTTATCCTCCTGTAACAAAATTTACCTTGGAGACCTCTGGAAGGAGCCCATGATCATATCTTAGGAACTACTGCCCTGGATCAGAAAACATTCCTGCTGACAATATGAAAACAATTTGCACAGTTCTTCTTACTTTGAGATTTGTTTTTATTTATGTGTGTGTATGCACATGTGTGTGCAGATGTCTATGGAGGCCAGAGGAGAGCATGTGATCTCCTGGAGCTGAAGGTTATAGGTAAGCCATTTTCTGTGTGTGTTGGGAACTCAGCTTTGGTCCTGTGGAAGAGCAGCAAGTGTTCTTGACCACTGGACCATCTCTCAAGTTTCTGATTATATATATCATTAAAACACTTTCGGTTAAGTGCCTATTGTTCTAGTTCTGAGATACAGCAGTGTAGAGAAAAGAGTCAGGCCCTCATGAACTTCAGTTTTTTTTTGACTCAGTTGACTTGGCAAATGATTGAAATTGTAAGTTTCTATTACCCAGGGCCAAGTCCTTGCATTCATTTCTCAGTATTTATCTCAGTTTGGTGTCTTTGTTTATCTTAGGCAAGGCATTACAGCCATAGATGTTCACAGGAACTTGGATTACTGGGAAAAGTGGTGTTCAAAAGCAGTAGAATGATGTGACCATGTAGGTGTCACTGTGCAGTTGCAGAGTAGACAGAATGGTGTGGCAGGCCCTCCCTCTCCTTCCCTCTTCACTCCTTCTATCTTTCCTCCTTCTGATTTTCTCCTCTCCTTCCTCTCCCTCTTCCACTTCTCTGTCTTTACTTCTTTTCTCTTTTCTTCTTTCCCATTCCAGTTTGAATTATAAACAACACTTTTCTAATTCTTACCTTCCAACTTGTATATATTCTACATAAATACACATAGTACATGCATATCTATAGAATAGATTCATATGTTGATTGATATATGTAATGCCAAGCATTAGATTTGGGCTCAATAAAAGATGACAATACTGGCCATTACATGGAGTAAGAATTGACATGATTTTGTTTTGTTTCGTTTTGTTTTAGGGCCTCTCTGTTTAGAATGGCTTGTCCTGTAACTCACTATGTAGACCAGGCTGGCCTCAGAAATCTGTCTGCATCTGCTTCCTAAGTGCTAGATCTAGAATGTTTTAATGTTGTGCTGTATTGGACTGCCTGTGAGGTATAGATGCCACAGAACCGTAGATCCCTAGCCATTCCAGCTTTCATTTGAACTCACTTTAATAGTTCCTTTGTGGGATTCTAACATATTTGTGATGGACTGGCTTTGAAAACTTTCTCACCCTGTCTCCACACCCAGTACCTCAATCATAATTGAACTCATAGTTTACTTTCTTGAGATCTTAAGGGCAGCCTAATGTTTGTCACCAAAATATGCGGACTATGCCTATAGTCTGAAAACTCATTTTTTCTTTGGCAGAGAACATTGTAAAAGGCAAGGAAAAATAAACTTAAAATTCAAAACTTTGCATTGATTAAAATAAACTCTATGGGCATGCACATGACTGGTGCACTAATAGCCTAGGGAAGTCAGAGTCTCAAAGGAAATATTATTAGCATACCTTAGATTCTAAGTAGTAGCAACAAACCAATATTGTTCAAATTACAGTTTTGAAAGATTAGCACAATGCAGTTAATAAGGCCTGAAAGTGAGTAACAGGTAGATGAGGTAAAATGATTCATTTATTTGCAAGGCAGGAAACTGATTTTCTATGTCTTGGGGTTTGTTTTTTTGTTTCTTTTTTAAACACCTGGTGCCACTTGCTGCAAATGAAAAATTTAACAGTTAGTGATGGAAATCATTGTGAGGGATAAGCCTGCTAGTGACATCCTTTCAGTCAGTAACATACTTCCTTGTTGGGCCCAGAGAGCAATGAATGAGGCATTATATTACAATGGAGGCTCATGGTCCTAATCAAAGGTCACTGGTTGCCTCTTAGTCTTCAGTTTCAGATTTGTCTGTTTGATCAGGGGCAGCACTGAAATTATGATGATGAAGACTGTACTAGGCTGTGTCTGTTGGAACTTGAAAGTCTTCGGAGCTGGGTTGCTGACAGCATGTGAACCCTGAAGAAAGTACAAGCTGTGTAATGTCTTAAAGGGACTTTCAAGCAGTATCTTCCTTCTGTGTCCTTTGAAAGAGTCCTAGTCAGTATTATGGTGCATGTGAGAAGGTGTGTTATTGATTAAAGGAGATTTTTTCCTCTCGCAAACACTCATGGAGACACTGTTCCTATTACTTCCCTCTCGGTGCCTGCTTTTACACAGAAGTTCATTAACATGTGGATATGCGGTGATTGAAGTCAGACCGCTTTTCACAGTGGAGCTGTCTTGATATAATGAGCTCCTCTTTAATGTTCAAAAATTGTTGTTACTTTCTAAAAGGGGTTGTTTGTGAATTTCATTAAATTTAATCTCCTCTTCAAACAATTTCTGCATTGTTCAGTTTACTACAATTAAAATGCTTTCTGATGCTAAAAAAGCCACTTTTAACAGATGTATCACAAATGCAAGCACTGTGAGAAGGCTTTGTTTTTCACTCTGACAGAAAGGCTGCTATTTAGCTGAGAACTCTTGGTGTGAATCAGGAGAGGAACACACTGCTACAGGCTCCTTTGCTCACAAGGTGAGCTTTCACAACACCTTGGCTCCTTCAGTCCCTGCACTTATATCTTTGCACAATCGCAACTGAAATGCAGGGCCTTGCCTTCTCAGTTGGCCAGAGGGCGGCCCTTCGCCCCTAGAAGGTTGGAAATCTGGAGTTTCTGCTGAGGAAAGAATTCCCAAGGGACGCAGGAGAAAGTCCTAGGAGCGGAGCGAGGCTTTCTAGTCCTAGTGGACAGTTCCATTGAAGACCCTTATCTTTCTGCTCAGTAGGCCTTGAGAGGCATGAGAGCAATCCCTCATCTCTTGAAGATAAAGAGGCAGGTAGTCCTTCTGGAGAGTGTTGCATAGGAGAAAGATCAAAACATTTTCACATGTTAGGAAACAACTTTTCTAGATACAGCTAGGACAGTTGGTTGTTTTGCCAGCAATGGTAATTTATAAGCTTTCTGTGCTGTACTCCCCCACCTGGGCAAATCGGCTAGATGCATCTTCTTCCTTCAGTTCCCAAGGTCATTAACTTCTTCCCGAGCATCTGGTGAAGTGAAAAGGACTCTCATGTTCTTGATAATTAGAAAACATGAGTCAAAAAATATTTAAGATATTGAAATTTTGAAATAGTGCTTTGAGTTGTTGAGGGCAGAGCCAGCATGTGAAATGTGCAGGTGTCTTTAGTTGATGGAGCTCATCTTGTCACCAAGCTGGCCTTTGTTAGTCATTGTGATGTAGCTCTGTAACAAAAGGGCTGTGAGGTCTCTCTGTTACCTCAAGTACAATGATGATACTTTGGTCTGAAAAAGGAGCAATTCTTGTGCTACACGAGACAGGAAAGATTTCCATGGCTTTGTAAGACCTAACTATGATAACATTACTGATATTTTTTTATAACCAATAAATAAGGCAGTTGCCAATGTGACAATTTTGAATCATAAAGGTGAAATTTCAGGTGAGAAATAAGGATATTTGTGTTAATCACCTAAGAAAATTTTATATATAAGCAAAGTGATTATAGAATGATGAGGGGATGGAACTTTGTTTAGATTAACTTCTCTGTGGAGATTGCCAGCTTCACAATGGAAATTGTTAAGGTGGAACTATCGAGAATGTTCTAGGGGTAGTGTATAGTCGAGAAAGAATTTTGATGTGAAATGGGTTTGCTGGAGATCTTTCACAAGGAATATATTTACAGGGGACAATTCAGGTTATAAAATAGGCAGAAAAGGTTACCAAGCTAAAATGGAAAGGGACAGGGTTAAGAAATCTGTCACATGAAGTTTATACACTGAATTGAAAAATTCCTAGTCCTGCTTGGCTGGTCCTCACACTTCATGTGGGCATACACAAACTATGTCCATGGTACTTTGACATCTTCAATAACACTTTCCAGTAAATAAAGGAAGTCTGGATGGAGATCTGAAATTTTATGTAAAAGACAGATGCGTTTACAAATTCTGATCAAGGCACTGAATATACCTAAAGAGAAGCATTACACTTGGAATGCATTCAGTTGACAGTGAAAATGGAAACTCAAATGTGGCAGTTAAGTCATCATGTGTAAATATAATAAACAGAGAGTAAAGGCAGAAAATCTTATGCATCTACCTATAATCATTTCGGTAGTCTTAGCTGAGACCTTTGGATTATTTATTGGCACAAAATCAAATTTGTGTGCATTCTATGTTTTTTAAAAATAAAAATAAAGCTGCTGAACAATTAAATGTTACCACCAAGTATTTACAAGTAAATTTATGATTAGATAAAATGATATCTGCTGAAAGCAGAACCACCTTACATGGCCTCATACTGGGTACTTTATTTGACTGGATCATTAAATATTTTAATCTACAAAGAGAAGGTTGTAGAGACTAGTATAGGTTAAAAATATTTGTTTTTCCAGGTCAATTCTCTGTGTAATCCTGTGACTATATTAAAATAGTTCACAGACAGAAGGGTTTAAAGTTGTGCTTTATTACATTTGAGTATTGCGATGATAGACACAGTGGAGGCCGGCATGGTCACAGATGCCTGCCATCTCAGCGCTTGGGAGGTGGAAGCAGAAGGACCAGGAGGTGAAGGCCATCCTCAACTACATAATGAGTTTGAGGCCAGCTTGGGAGGCATGAGACCTTGTCTCCAAACAGATAGAAAAACAAAACAAACAAGATCCAGTAATTTTGTTTTAGTGAGAGAAAATGTAGGAATTGTGGAGGCTGGGAGAGAATGGTGAGCTACCACATAGTGACAGCCTTCATTTCATTGACAGTGTTAATTTGGGGACCTGTGTATCAGTGGTTTTGATTTGTTTTCTTTCTTCTCTCAGGCTATAATGAAGTTTTGATAATTATCATAATTATCTGAGTAATATTCCCAGTCATTTTGACGATTTGAACTGTCACTAAGGGATTGGTTCCTATATGTTCAGCTAGGGGCCTTTTGTTGGATGCCTGAGGTAGAAGATAATAGACTATAAACAAGAGCTGTGATTTCTTACACATGTTCATTTTGACTCAAATGCAGGAAAGCTTTTATTACATAAATAATAGAGGTGCAAGACATCTAGAAGTTCCATGTCTGCTTCTCAATCTGCTTATCTAGATCAGAATTTTGGGAAGTATGTATATTAAACACATCTGGATGTAAAATTACCGGAGTGTCACTAGATCATTGGTAAATATGAATATTTTCATAATTTTACCTAAGTAGTCAAAGGCACATGGTTAAAGAATTTCTGTTTAATAATATTTCTATTTTAAAAAGTGATTTAATAATCTGATAGGCAAAATTCTTTGACAAAAATTTTTATGTGCTTAAAACTTTATATGTAATAATAATGATGCCAGTATATTTTATTTGAGAAGCACATGCTTAAATTACATACCACACCTGAGAAAAAATGATTTGAAAAAGAAATAATTATAGCTATCTTGGTAGATGATCAGCTAATTAGTGGTAATTTAGATTAAATGCACACACTGAAAGCTGTAATAAGTTTTCATAGCATTGTCAAGTTTTTAAGGTGCAAGTTAAAACATTCTTTTCTTTCAGATTGTTGAATTTTGCTATTGAGACTATGAATTCCATTTGCTTGTTTGTTTGTTTTTTGACTGTTTATTTTTGGCTGTGAATTTTTCAAATTGTCTCAACAGCTTGTATGTGATTTAAATGGCGATATCCTCCATTTGTAGACATTTCTCCATGAGGCACTCATAGACGTAATCCTGTATATATTTTAGGCAATCAGTGACCTTATTTTTTGTACAAATCAAGTGACATTCAATACAGATACTATGGCAAGAGAAATCAAAATAGCCACCTAATTGTAATTACTCCCCCCCCCCATCATTATGTCGCTGCCTGCAGAACAACTGATTTCTAAAGTGAGAACTCAACTGCTGAGTTTGGCAGGTACAAAGGGTTCTTTTCTCCTCTCCCTCTGCATTTGTATTTCCATTGCATGTGAGGCTTATTGGAAAGTTCAAACTGACCTCTCTCTTGAAAGACTTCATTTGAATTCTAGTAGCTTACAGGAAATGATTATTTTGTGTCTTCTGAAATTGTCAACATTTATGGTATAGTAGTTAGATTGTTAAGGGAATAAGGACAGTTTTAGGTAATTTGAGAGAAATCATTATCAAGGGTTGGGCCAGATAACATATAATTAGCTGTCACAGTTAGTGGGTCTTGGGTAAAATCAAACATAGGCACGTGAACATAGGGATGACACCTTCTGAACTGTTCTGTCTCAATGCATGACATGGGGCCTGGTGTGTGCTAGACACTCAGTGGTGACTGAGAAGGGAACTCAATGGGAGGGTGGAGAGCACTCAGTCCTTAGTTCCACGCCATCCTTTTGCAGTGATTTTCATCCAATCGTGTTTCCCCTTGATTGTAAAACAGGAGAATCACTCTTCCTCTGAGCCCGAATGTGGCAGAAGTGTGAGAAACCTCATTCCAAAGGGTTGTAAACACATTGTCTGTCTTACTCTTTTCTGTGTGTTTACTTTTACTGGCTAGTGTTGAAAATAATAAGACAAAAGTTACATGTAACATTGCAAGGAAAGCTTTTATGACAACTATGAACATTTTAAAAACCAAAAGACAGTTATTAGTTCATTAACTAAAAGTAACATATTATTTATCTTGTAGATAAGGTTTTTGTTGATAGCAGTAAAGGTCCTGAATAATGAAGTTTGTAAGTCAGAGATGAAACTCATCTATCTTAATATTGTGAATTGATTTTTACTTTAATGCTTTTTTCTGGGTATGTGTTAGTCAGATTTCTGTTGTGACAGAAATACCGGAAAGACCCGGCTTATGATGAAAGGCTTGGTCCACAGTTTTAGAAAGTTCAGTCCGTAGTCACTTGGTGTTATTCTTTTGGGTCTATGGCAAAGCAGAACAATCATGGTGGGGAATATTCCAGAAAGCAAAGCTGCTAGCTTCTGGCAGCTGGGAAGCTGAGAGCAACAGCCATTGACCCCAGCCTCCACCAAAGTTTTGTCCCTTGTGACTTGACTTGTTTCAGTAGGCTACCTCTTAAAGTCTTGCTGACTCCCAGTAGCAACACAATCTCCTTGCCAAGTCCTCAACATATGGCCGTCAGGGGACATTTTAGAGCCATATCCTCCCAGGAGCAAATCCATGCTAGATGTTCCTGGGGTCTGTACCTCTTTAAAAATATGATCTCAGCAGAGAGGGGTGGATGCTGGGTAGTTATGAATTGCTGTTGTGTCAGGTAGATTAGTCACTAAAAGAAGAGATACAAAGAAAATATTTTGTAACAATGATAAATTCCCAGGCTTCATGTTTAGACTTCAATTTTTTGGTGATACTAACATTTAGTGATTATTATATTTACTATGAAATGAAGTAATTACCATTGTATGAAAACAGTCCATGTACTCACACAGTATTGTTTCTCAGAATTAAGGATTTTCATTCCCATTAAGATAGGTATTATGCAATGCTGTTTTAATTTTCCTGGTTCTCAAACCGTGTCAGAGACCTGTGATGTTTACTTATGGCACAGGGGTCTCATTGTAACCTTTCAGGTCTTCATTTATGACTTTCAGGAATATTATATAAAGCATTTAGATGCATGTGCATGTACACACATGCCCCAAACCTCTGTCATGCTAAGAGAGCTAAACAGGGGTAGCAATGCTTTGTGAATAAATGTTTAGAAAAATTATTTTCATTTTTGGCTGGCTCTAGATGTTGTCTAGTGTATCAATACTTAGTTTATTTAACATTTCTTGTAGTGTAGGTTTACTGATGAAGAATTATCTGTTAACTTTCATCAGTGTGAAAAAAAAATCTTGATTTTTGCCTTTGTGTTAGAAATATATTTAGAAAGTCATCCACTTTTTTTTGTATGGTAATGACGTTGCATCATAATGCAAAGTCTGCTGTCATTATTTCCATTGCTCTATCTGTAGTGTGTTATATATATTAATTAGCTTTTCTTGTGGTTAGTTCTAAGGCATTTCTTCTCCTTTTTTTTTGGGCAGTAGCTTGATTATGATGTACTTGTGTTCTCTTTAAGTGATTCCACTTGTTAACTCTTCTTGTGCCTTTTTTGATGTCCCCAGATTTGTGAATTTATAGTTTTATTCACATTTGTAAAGCTTTGGCTAGATTCTTCATTTGATATCTCCTTTATCTTGGGACTCCCATGTATGTTAGATTGTTTGATACCCTGTTAATTTTCTTCTTTTTTTTCTCTGTACTTCATATTGAATGGTTTACATTGCTACCTCATCAAGTTCTATTGTTAACACAGTCTGAGAGCCTTCCATTCTGGATAGTATTTCTTTTTTTGCTTTACATGTTCGTTTTGTACCTTCCATTTTTCTTTTCAACAAGTTTGTATTTTTGAACACATTGGCATTTTACATATCTATGTACCTGTTAAATCTGTTGTTTTTCACTTCTGTGTCTGTTTCTATTGACTGACTTCTCTCCTGGTCATAGCACATAATTTTCTTCTTCTTTGTAAGCCTAAGCATGCATGTATATGCATATATATATATATATATATATATATATATATATATATATATACATTATATATATAAAATCTGTTTTAATATTTTACTATCCATATCACATTAGTTTATTATCAGTTTACAAGTCCATAATTCAGCAGTGGAGAGGAACAAAACTTTGCATTTTTATTATCTTTCTGTGCCACTATCCTCTGTTTGACTCTCAGTGGTGCCGCCTGCACAGTTTATCTACTGTCTCCTGAGTATTCTTAACATCAGCTTATGTTTGATCATATGCATAAATCCTTCTGGTGGTACAGTGCTTTGGCACATAATGGGTCCATTTCACAAATCTCCAAAACAACTGTTACTCTTCGTTATGTGTGCAGGTACCATTATTTTGTACACAGCTAAAGAGCACCCCAGCCTGGATGTATCTGCTTTCTCAGGAGTCTTTGCACTGCCTGCCTGCCTGTCTGTCTGTCTGTCTGTCTGTCTGAGGCTTTTGTATAATTTAAATAGATAATGTCCAGTTTTTAGATCGAACATACATTTCTAATCCCTTTTTAAGTCTTCTGATAATTTTCTTATTATATCTTTTGGGAATGTTTCTCAGTTACCACTTTCCTTTATTTTTCTACAATCTTTAATACTGATCAACGTGGTAGATTTTAATACTGTTTATTTCTGTATTTTCTGGTATCCTTGCTGTGCCTGTTTCTTTAATTACATTCCTAAACGTTTTTTTTTTTTTTTCCTTAAATCTAGATTTGGAGTGAAGAATCTTCCAGTTAAGGGCTGAGAACCAAGTGCACTGTCTCCTGCACTGACTATCCTTTAAAAGCCCTCTTGTGTGCACTAGAAAGACTCCCTCCACCTGTCCTGTTCTAATTTGAAAAGTCTCTCCCCTGAGACATAGACTTCTTAATAATTTAATGGAAAAGGCATCTTTTCAAATGGAGAGGTTTCCCAGTTGTGATTCAATGCACTTTTCTACTGTACAAAAAAATTAATTTTGTACTTTTGGGAATAATATATACAAAAATTCTATTCTACTTGGATCAACTTGTTCACTTTTGATATTTCCATCAAAGAAGACTCAGGGATGCTGAGTTGGAGGACTTAACTACTCAGAACAGGTGAGACTCTTAAATTGCAGATGTATTCAGATTTAAGACATGGGTACTTTGTGCATGAGCAGTACAATGGACCCTATCCCACAAATAATGAAAACAGCATCTCCATTTGTTTAGGCAAAATGGCCCCATCAGACCAAGAGTATAACTTCATAACCGTTCTTGTGACCTCTGTAGTGTAGGACTACCTTATCAGTTCCCTGTAGGAGTCAGCATGGACACTCTTAGCTTAACAAGATGTTAAGATGAGTCCTTTCTCAGTCAATGCAGCGCCACAAATTCTGGAAAAGGCATCTAATTGGACAGAAGAGAAAGACTTCCCCCTCCATGGGACAGCAACTGTTTTACTTTTACAAATTCCTTTAAGTGCTCTAAGTGCACTGGGATCCAGAGGGTCAAATGGCTTTAGCTCAGCTCATGCAAAGCCTAGGTTTCTACAGTATCCATCAGCAAGTGCTGTGCTGGCTGAAGACTGGCGTTGGGGGAGGAGCTAAGTTTACCTGAATTTACCACAGACAACTTCAGATTGACTTTAGAGAGTGAGGTCAGGCCTACCCAAAAGTAGATGGGTAGAGTTCCAAGCAGGGATGGCATCACCTGGCTGGTGATCATTGGTAGAAGATGGCTATCACATGTTAAGTGGGGCCATCTAACTGACATTTAAAAAGAGATGAAAGAACAGGAATGGTCCAGGAGGTTTTTGTAGTCTTTGGGCGAATGAAAAGAAGCACAAAGGTAACTCAGCCATTTATCAGTTGGAAATTATTAGAGTTTTGAAAACAATCTTTTTTTTTTTTTGACAAAAAGCTATGTTTAGAGAGGGCATTATAGAGCAAAAGTGGAATGGATTGGCAAATGCTAAGGTAGGAAAATTTAAAAAGTCATTTTTAAAGGTATGTTTGAATGAGTGGCAAAGCTCCAGAAGTCAACATGTGTTAGAGTGGAGGCTCTGAGCACCAGCAGGGTGCCAATGGCACAGAGCCAATGGTGCTCACTGATCTGCTTTGTTTTTTTTTCCCCAGCATTTGACTAATCAATGCAATACTAGGCTTAAAATGTATATGGAAATCAATTTTTATATTTATCTAATTCTTAGACTACAACCACATTCATTTTTAGATGGTGGACTTCTACACTTCCTCCTGTGTATGGAGGGCTTTGTCTGCCTACCTCTGCAGACATCCTATTAACATTATCTACTAGACAGTGACTGCAGTGTGAGGTAGCAGCTGACTCTACAAACTCACTTCATTTGTGTCTCTAGAACTTCCAATCTCATAACAAACTACACTCTTGATAGTTTAAGAGGCAGGACTCCCAAAGGTGTACGAAATACCTGGTAATATTGCACTCAAATTTTGATGATCTTCCTGGTAGCTCACTTCTTTGAAAGTCATACATCAGAACTATGGAAATGGCTCAATGGGAAGAGCTACCTTTGGTGAAACCTGATCCTTGAATTCCATGCCCAGGACCCACACAAGGAGGGAGAGAAATGACTCTTGCAAGTTGTCTTGTGACCTTTACAAGAGTACCGTGATACATATACCCATCAAATACACATGGATAAATAAGTGAATGTAATAAAATGCTTTAAGAGCCATAAATCAAAGAATTAAATGCTAGTTGTAATTTCAGTATCACAAGAGGGAAAAGATAATTTAAAAGTAGTGACAGTTTTAATTGTTTTCATTATCTATTATAACATCCAATTTATATGTGAAATTTATGATAAAATTATTTACATGTGCATTATCAACATAATCAAACTATTTTGGATTAGAGGATTTAGAGGCAAGTTCTGGGTCCCTATTTAACCCAATACTTCCTGCCCCACCAAGATAGAAAAACTGTCAATAAAACTAGCTTTTTTTTTTTTTTTTCTGGGATGGAGAGATGGCTCAGTCAAGTAAGCACTTGCTGCATATTTTGAGACCCTGAGTTTGAATCCCCAGCACATAATGTAAAAAATTGGCTATGATAGTTCACATCTGTGAGCTCAGCCCTGGAGAAGTGGGCACAAGGGGGTCCCTGCAGCTGGTTGGCCAGGTACATTACTGTCTCAGCGAGTATTAGGTTTAACCAGAGACCTTATCTCAAAGGCAGAGTTGTGGGGGCCACTTGCTGTTCAAGCCTGATGATTTGAGTTCAGTTCCATAGTTGTCTTCTGACCCCCTCTTCCCACACCATGGCATCTACATCCTCACACACAGAAACAAATTTTAAAACTAAGTGACAGAGGAGGACACTTAATGTTGATCTGTGCTCTCTCTCTCTCTCTCTCTCTCTCTCTCTCTCTCTCTCTCTCTCTCTCTCTCACACACACACACACACACACACAGAAGAGAGAGAGAAAGAGACAGACAGAGACAGAGAGAAAATGAACTTGAAAATTCTTACAATCAATAGCTTTAGCAAACTCACAGATTGCAAGAGAAAAGGTTTTCTGATCTTGAAAAGCAATAAGCAATCTTGTAGTTCCTCTGGACTTGCCTGTTTTGCATACATTATATGAACGGTGCCATGCAAACCTTCATCTTTTGTTTCTGGTTTGCTTACTTTTCTGCATTTTTCCTTAGCTCATCTTTGTTATCCCATGTATGAGCTTTTATGTTTGTGTTCTGTTGAAGTGAATCATGTTCTGTTGCACAGCAGTGCCTTCGTTTTGGTTGTCTGGTCCTCTGTTTAAGGAAATGGGCTGTGGCTACCTTTGGTAACTATGAACAAAGCTGTGATGGCTGTTTACATACAAGCCTTTCCTAGCACCTGTTTTTGATTTGCTGGATCTGGTGATTTTGTGCTTAACCTTTTGTGGAAGTGTGAAATTGTTTTCCACAGTGGATGTGTTTTAAGATTCACACAAGCAGTGCACAGATGCTGTTGATTTCTCTCACCATGGGCACTCAGTGGTCCTCTGCTGTGGTTCTGACTTCTATTTTCCTACTGCACAGTGAAATTTCCTAATGCATGCAACTCCTCATGTGCTTCTTGGCTATTTGTATATTTTCTTTGGGAAATGACTGCATTTTCAGTAATTGCAATTTAAGAAAATATTTTTAGTATTGGGTAGTGAGGAGTTCGTTTGTATTTGGGACATTAAATATCCCAAACATAAATAACACTATGTTTTGCTAAGATTTTCTACTTTCTGTGGGTTTTCTTCTCAAGTTAAGTAGTGTTCTTTGATATATAAAAAGTTCCAAAATTTAGGTGCTGAGTGGCTCTTATCATTCTTGCAGAAATATAACACAAGAGGGCTTTTTATTCTTGCAGAGGGCCTGAGTTCACTTCCCAATATCTGTGCCTAGTGTTTCACAAATGTACATAATTCTAGGACCAAGGGACTGAAGGCTTCTAGTTTCTGTGACTGCCTGCACTCATAGGCACACACATACACAGATACATAATTAAAAAATATTTTTAAAATGTTATGAAGTTTGAAGAAGTTTAATATATATATTTTTAGTTACTAGTGTTTTGGGTGTTATCTTGAACAATTATTATTATTTAGCATGTATACGTACATCTGTTTGTGTCTGTGCATGTATTGTATGTATATGTTTGTGTGCATATATATATGTTTGTGTCTGTATGTGTGTATATATGATGTGCATCTGGATGATCATGTGACACCACATGCATGTGAAGGTCAGAAAACAACTTAGCTGTGTCTGTTCTCTGTTTCCACCTTTATCTTAGTTCTAGGAATTGAATTCAGATCAGCCGGCTTGCATGGCAAAAGTTTTACTGCTGAGCTCTGTCACCAGCCCCTTTGATGCTATATCTAAGAAATAAGTGTGAAGTCCAGGGTTGTGAAGACATACCCTGGGCTTTTACCAAGGACTCTGTACCTAATGCATAGGTTTAGGACTCTGCTACGTCTTACAATGACTTCTCTTGCACACGGTGTGAGTGAGGATCTGCATACATATATCCAGTTTCCTTTCATACTGTTGAACAGACCACTCTTTCCTCACTGAATGCCTTGGTGCTCATCCGCCTGTGGACGTCTGCACTTGCTTCTGAGTTCTCTCTTCTGTTCCATTAGTTTTCCTCACTCTTAGGCCAGCACTACTTGTGATTACTGTGCTTTTCTGGTGAATTTGGAAGTGTTAGTGTTCTAGTGCCGACCCTTTTCAAGATAGCTTTGGGTGCTTGGCTATTTCATAGGAATTTATAATCAGCCTTTCTACTTCTTCAGGAAAGGTCATCAGATTTATATTTTTTTTTTAAATAAATAACACTTCAGAAATAACCATGTCCTGCTAGCTAGCAGCAGAACGTGTAATGTTCTACTGTGCAAGTTATTGCATCTTAATGGGTGGAGAGATGGTATTTCAATGATAAGCTTTTATTGCCAGCTTCTGTTTCTATTAAGGATAATGAAAACCTCATGTCTGGGCCTGTGAACAAAACTACTGTGACCTTTGATATGACCCACCTGTTGTGCCTTCACAGTCAATGACTGTCACCTCATGTGAAGGTGATCTGGAGAGTAACATGCCTGCAAGATGGAGAGTAACACTAAATATGGCACAGGTCTGGGATAAACATAAAAAGCAAAACAAATGAAACAAACAAACAACCCCTCCCCAAACCAGCACAACTTATTTAACCAAGTATTTTGAGAAATGAAGGTAATGACAGCTGATTGGCTCAAAGTGCCCTTCTCAGGGAGACTTGTGTCTTGACTCACAAGTATGTGTACTATGCTCCTGCCTGGTAAGACAAATGACTTCCTGATTCAGAGTTGGACAGTTTTTACAACTACAAAGACTGCATAGCCAGTTCCTGGATTGTACTCATTTTCTACTGCTGCTTTTATGGGAAATTAGAATTGTTTATCATTTAGGACTAAACTTGGAAATTATTAATCATCCTTCAAAAGAAAATATAAACAGATATATCATTTGCTCTTAGAGCATAGGTTAGACCTTTTTACTCTGGAGTTTTGTGGAAAATAGTTTCTCAACTAAAGAATGCTATCAGTTCTTGGCTGGAGAGAAGGCTTGGCAGTTAGGAGCACTTGTTGCTCTTGCAAAGGACCTGGGTTTGATTCCCAGCACTGCATGGTGGCTCACTACTCTCTGTTATTGCACTTTCAGGGGATCCTACATCTCTTATGATTTCCTTGAACTTCTGCACAATTTGGTGTAATACATATAGTCAAGCGCATATACATATGCCCAAAATAAATATTTAAAAAGAATTTTATTAATTCTGAAAATATATTTTAAAAATGCATTACCTTTAGATATTTTCACTAGCTTATATTTTTTCTTTTTCATTCTACTTCATTTCTAAAGCGTGTATCCATTCTTAGAGGGATCCCAGTACTGATTTCAGTGAGTCAATGATAGTGTTTTAAAGTATAACCCCCCCACAACTAAGATACTTTTGAATATACATGTAAGATTCCATCATCATGGAACTCTGTTATAGAAACATGAACACATCTTCGTTTGGGCTTAGGTAAAGATGGTTCCTCCCTGAGCACCATTCAGACTAACACTTCTGCAGAAACCTTTCTCTCTCTCTCTCTCTCTCTCTCTCTCTCTCTCTCTCTCTCTCTCTCTCTCTCTCTCATTAGTGCCTTGCCTGTTGCTTTGTGAAGGTTTTGCTCGTAGGATGAAAGGTCATAATGATGTCCAAGCTCCAGTTGAAGGTTTCTGGGTGAATCTTTGCTAATGTCTCTTGCTCTTGAAGCCAGTGGAGCTTGTTTGTAAAAAGGATGGTGCTCATTTGAGGGCCCTGGAGTATAGTTTATTCTGGGAGTGGAATTCAATAAATTTTCTTTCCCCTCCCCTCCTCTTCCCTCCCC
>NC_034590.1:85711001-85733650 GCF_900095145.1 Mus pahari | reverse complement strand
TCCCCTCCCCTCCCTTCTTTTCATTCTCCCCCTTTCTCTCCTCTCCTTTTTTCCCCTCTCTGCTCCATCATTCTTTCCCTTTCTTCCCTCCTGACAGTTTGAATTGTTAATGAACTGTTTCTTCAGATCTTACTTCTCACCCCTAATCTCTTTTGTCTTTAGACAGGGTCTCATACTAGTAACTCAGCTTGATCTTGAACTCTCGGTTGCCCAGACTGTTCTCACAACATGATACACCTGGATCCATCTCCTGAGGCAGAACCATGCTCAACTCCTATTTTCTTAGAGAAGCAAGAGTGTTACAGTTCAGTGCTCCACCATGCTGTGAGTGGACTGGCATAGGATTCTGGTCGCTGTTAGAATCAATGTTTTTATGTGTGGGTGCAACATTTCAAATGTTAAGAACTTGTGGGGCCAATCCATTTCCACTTGGGAATTTCTGATGCTTCACAGTCTAGACAGCAGCATTATTTTGGAGTGAAAGGAGGACATCCATTTCAAATTTGTTATATACATAGGCCAGAATTCTAAAAGAAATAGTCCAGTTTCTAGTTTTCTAGTCCAGTTTGACTAGAAAAGTGATCTTATGGGATTGTATCTTTAGAGCATTGAGAAACCTAATGTAGTCTATAACTTTACTTTTTTATGGGTCCCAAGACTCTTAGTTTTCAAAATTATTCATAGTTTTGTAATGTAGAGGCCTAGGAATTCATCCTTTGAGAATTTTCTAGGTGTCGCTATGAGGATTTCTGTATCACAGACCAATGTTTGTGAGCTGCTGGTGAAGGGTGAGTGAGAGTGTATTTCTTTGAGCTCACTTTCTTCTGACTTGTTTTATTAGGTGTATTTATTATCATGTTGAAAATATGATATGGTATTTCTGAGTGTTTCTTTGGATCTGCATGTGCTCTTGGTAGTATCTAATAGGACACTACCATCATATATAGGTGGGCAAGCTGTATATGAGTAGGCACGGCAAAACATGTGCTTGACTCATGCAATGCTGCGACTCAGACACTTTATTATATTAATTGAATATAAATAAATATGTAGGAAGAATTGTATTTGTTTTTAAAGTGACATTTGAAACAATTTTATTGTTACCAAATGGCAAAATATGATTATTTTAGCATATGGGTAATTTCTTTGCAATATTGACAGTTTTATTACCTCTTATCTATCCAAACATGTACTTTAAAAAGATAAAAATAAAAAGCTAGAGATGTTATTGATACATTTAAGACAGAATTTCATGTTTTCAACAAAGTCATATATATTCCTAGCATCAAAACTCCTAATTTTAAACATCTTTACTTTAGGACAAAAAAAAATGTAACAACCACTTGCTGCTACAGAAAAGGGGGTGGCAAAGAGCTGCCAATAGGTGGCTTTCCACTCTGTTTTTCATGTTTTATTTATTCAGAATTAAAATGTTAGAGTATGGTGTGTGTGTATGTGTGTATGTGTGTGTGTGTGTGTGTGTGTGTGTGTGTGTGTGTACATGCATTCTCATGTGTATGCACATGCTGAGGCCGGTGGCTACGGTTGGGTGTCTTCCTTTACTGCTCTTTACCTACACTTGAGACAGGGCCTTTTACTGTAGCTAGTCTTGCTAGCCAGCAAGCCCTGCATTCTCCCTGTTTTCAGCTGCTGTGACCTCTACTAGTGCAGGGGTCACAGTGCTGCTGCTGTCCCTGGCTCCTACAGGGGGTTGGGTCTGGACTGGGGCTTCCTGCTCGCTCAGCTCTTTACTACGGAACAGTAGTCTTGCTCTAAAGCACGACTTTAAAAAATCTCACGGTGCAGGGTTAGGTCCCGTTAGGGTTAGCCCTCCTCATTGGCCTCCATTGCTTCTCTGTTGTACCTGATTTTGGGAGACAAACAGTCTCAGTCACCAGTGATCTGCTATCTTTCTCAACTTCACAGACTAAATTATTCACAAAATATTAAAGATGTTCACTTAGTTTTAAATATTATGTTTCTATCACAAGATACTGGTGTTATATACTCTTGATTTATGTTGAAAATTTTTGTGTTTTTTTTGCTGAATGAATATAATCAGTATGGTAAGTATTATGTTTTAAAAATATGCCAATCTGTAATTTTGTATCTAAGTATTTTTTGATGATACAGGGCATCAATATTAAATGAAAATTTAATTCAGTGATTTCATTTTGTTGAAAATATTTCTATCAGAAATTCATATTCTGCTTGTATTATGCTGAACATGATGCTTCATGCTTTTCTCTTCCAAGCAATCACCAAAATATCCAAAAGTTTAATTTAAATGGAAGTGTTCCTTCATGGAATGCACAGAATCACCTGTGAGGTTGATTGAACTCCAGAGGTCATAGTATTTTTACAGTTTATATCTTAGCTCTGAGTACCCAGTGTCTGAGAGCTCTGGCATGCTGTGCACACAACCAATGTCTAGGTCTGACCTAGTCTTCTGAGCACAGGGGATCAAATTCTACAGTTTCAGGAATGATAGGCAAGTGCACCTCTCTATTCTTCATTTCTTCTGTCTCTAGAGTCTTTGTAGAAAAATGTTTCTGAAGTATCACTTTAAAAAAAACTAGAAAAATATCAAATAATTTGATTCTGAAGCTGTTAACTAGAAGTCATTAAAACTTCAGTGTGCTTAAAGGCTGGCATACCTCCAGGGTGACTGTATTAGTGAGTGTTCTGTTACTATGATAAAAATATCAGAGAACATCAACTTAGGGAGAAAAATTTATTTTGGTTCATGGTTTTACAGGTCTGGTGGTGGTGGTGAGGCAGATATCATTACAGGGAACCCTAGTAGGTAGACCACAGATGCTCACCTCTCCATGGCCAGGAAGCAGAAAGAGCTCTAGGCTTTTTTTTTTTTTTTTTTTTTTTTTTGCAATATTGGAGATCAAACCTACGGTGTCATGTCTGCGTGACAAGTTACTCTATCCCTAGGCTACAGTCCTGCCCTTATCAGTCTGTTTTCATAGAGCAGTTTTCTCCAATTATGCTATTTAAAAGAGATTTTTTAAAAAAAAGTATAGAATAGTTTATTCAGGGCATGGGGAGGGGAGTCAAGAGGGTAGTAGAGGCAGGGAAAGGCAGCGAAGGGGAGAGAGTAGAGAAGTAGAGGCCAGCCATGACCACGTGGAGAGAGGGAAGAGGGGAAAGAGCCCAAGAGGGCAAGAGAGAAACAAGAGAGCAAGAGCATTTAAAAAAAGAAGCATTTATTTATTTTCTATGAGTACACTGTAGCTGTCTTCAGACACCAGAAGAGGGCATCAGATCCCATCACAGACGGTTGGGAGCCCCATGTGACTGCTGGGAAGTGAACTCAGGACCTCTGCAAGAGAAGTTGGTGCTCTTAACAACTGAGCCATCTCTCCGACCCTAAAGGAGATTTTTATCATGATATAGTGATATATTCTAAGTAGGAATAAGTAATTTAATTTACTTAATTAAAAAAGTAGATTACTGTTAGATAAAATTGCATATGGTCACCAGGATTGAGCATTTATTGCATAAAGACATGAACATGGGAAGGGGCTTGCAAGAGGGAGTGAAGCATGAGCAGTGTGGGAAGGGGGTGAGATGATAGGGCGGAGAGCAGTCAGAATGTATTATATACATGCATTTAACTCTCAAAGAGCAAATTTAATTAATGAAACATCATTATAAAACTGAACAAAGTCATATTATTTTAGAGCATTGGATGTAGAACCTAGTGCAGATTAAAGTCGCAGGCTGTGAGTCAGCTAGTTAGGTTTCTCCTTCCTCCTTTCTTCCTTCTTTTCCTTCAGTCTTTTCTTCCTCACTCCTCCTCTCTCATTCCCTCCTTTCTTCCCTTTTCCTTCCTTCTCCTTCCCTTCTTCCTCCTCCTCCTCTTTTTTGTTTTTTGACAGGCTCTCTATAGATAGCCAGGCTGGCCTTGAATTAAAGATCCTCCTGCATATAGCTAAGTGCTCAGAATGAAGGCACTCATTACCCTTCCTTATTTCCAGAGTTAAGAATAAATCTGTGAGTTGAGTAGTGTTAAGAGAATGATTTTTAGAGGTCTATCCTAAGACTAGTGACTTAAAAAGTTATGTATTTATTTAAAATGTTTAGGTAGGCTTATTTTTAATAGAAAATTTCCATATAATATATTTTGAGCATATTCTTTCTCTCCCTCCCAGCACTTTTCCCAGCTTCCCTACCCATCCAACTTTATCTTCTCTCTCTCTCTCTCTCTCTCTCTCTCTCTCTCTCTCTCAAAATAAACCTCAAGCAAAACAAAAAAGTAACTAAACTAACTTAAAAAGCCACAAGATCCCCACCCAAAGAACACACAAAAAAATATAGAGTCAGTCCATTTTGTGTGGGGCCTACCCTAGCGTGTGGTTGATGTAGCTAGTAACAGTCCACTGGAGAAAACTGATTTTTCCTTTCCTAGAGGGTATCAATTGCAAACAGCTTCTTGGTTAGGGGTAGGAATATTTTTGTGTGTGCCCACTTTCCCTTCTCAATGCTAGGAATTTGTATAGTTTGAATCTGTGTAGGTCCTGTGCATGCTGTTACAGTCCCTGTGAGTTCATATGTATGCATTATTCCTTCTGTGTCTAGAAGATTCTATTTCCTTGGCCACCACTTTTGTCTCTTATAGTCTTTTACATCCACTTCCATAAAGATCCCAGGTCCTTGAAGGTGGAGATTTGGGCTGAGTGCTGCAGATGCAGTCTGTCTCCCTCCGTGTGCACATTGTCCAGCTGGGGGGAGGGTCTTTTGTTAATTTCTGTTTAATGTAGGACAAAAAAGCTTCTCTGATGACAGTTGACTGAGGCACTTATCTGAGTCTCAGCCTAGTGTCTAAAAGTTTTAAATTTGCGTTAAGATCTAATGTCATTTTCTCACTACCCTTTCTCCTCCCAATTCCTTCCATGTCTTCTTCATCTAACCTCCTGATACCCACTACTCACTCTCAAATTCATGGCTTATTTATTATTATTATTGTTACACCCACTCATATGAGCATGCACACACATGCACATGTGCATGCACATACACACACGCAGATGCTACAACCTGCTGAGTTTATCTAGTGCTGCATTTATGTACTTGATTTCAGAGCTGATCACTTTGTATTGGATAACCAGCTAGCAAATCATCTCTGGGGAAGACTAATTCTTCCCTCCTTTCTCAACAGTCATCAGTTGTCTGTAGTTCTTTGTCTAGGGGTTTTCCCATGCCCATGTTAGGCTGGATGTACAGATACAGCTCCTTTTCTCAGTGGAAAAGAAGCCTAATTTAAGCTCTTCAGGTGGTAAACCTCAGTAAAGAATGGCGAAGTGTCACAATGAACTTATCTTTATATACAGTTGATATATAGTAATGATAAAATCCTAAAAACAAGAATGGCTAATATACAAAATTATCAAAGACAGGTAAATAGAAAGGAAACTAGGAATAATTTTTACTATAGGTCAAAAGAGATTTTCTGTTATTTGAGTTTTTATAGTTTGTTTTGTATTTAAGACAGACAACAAAATTTAACATTGGCTTTTTACTTAGAATAGGTAGAATTACTTTAGGAGCTTTGTATTGTGACCCCATATCAAAAAGGAATTCTGGGTATTATGAGGAAAAATAATAAAAACAATGTATAGCAGAATCCTGTCCTTAAGCAAGAACAACCAACAAAACCAGACAGGAAAGTCAGGTTTTGTTACTGTGTCTTCAGAAGGAAATAGAATCAGAGCAGATCTGGGAGCCAGGGGAGGATGGGCTACTTCTATTACACAGCTCCAGCTTCATGTCATATTTAGGAAATACCACACTGAGTTCAATTTGTGCTGTGGTGTGTGTGTGTGTGTGTGTGTGTGTGTGTGCATGTGTGTGTTTGTGTGTCCTCTGAATCATGCTTGATCTACCAGGTACTGCTCTTCTGATAAAAGTGATTTTTTCCTCCCCAGGAAGCCATCAACACAGCTCTGCATGAGTCCTTATCCCTTCCATTCTGGACTGTTGACTGGCTTTATCTTATGGAGCCTTGTATAGATACCCACATTTTCTCTGAATTCACAGGCACATCAGCCCTGTCATGCTTGGGAGACTGCTTCATCTCAATCCTCCCTGACAGCCGGCTCTCACAATCTTTCTGCTCCCTTTTCTGTGATGGTCCTGAGCCTTGTGGTGTATGTGGTGAGGATGTTCCATTTATGGCTGAGCGCTCCATACTCTTACTCTCTGTGCCTTCAATCACTCAAGTTTCTGCACTAACTGCTGTCCACTGCACAAAACTTCTCAGGAGACTTTTAGTACCTTTTATGGTCTATTAGTCTCAGCAGCCTTTGTGAGCACTTGGTGTCACTCCCACCCCTTATAGGTTTGCCTGTTTGTGTCCCCAGTTTGCAGCACTAGAGCTTTCTATGGCTTATGCTGAAGCGCTGTAAGCGAGGCAGACTGCAAGATGTGGTGGTCTCTACTTACATTTCTCCACCACAGACAGTGTCTAAAGATACTAGATCACAGACAAGATGGTCCACTTGTGTTTCTCTCATCGAGCTCTGCTTTACCTGGAATTTCCTAGGTTCACAACTGGGATATTTCTTTATGGATTGTTCCTGACTAGTTCTGTTGCTTTGCATGCCCCTACTGCATTCCACTTTCCTCAAAGGATCATTGGATCTATCTTCTTATTTTGGGAGAACTGTATTCTTACTTTGAGTCTACAGTTAGTGTCATATCACTGAATTCTCCCCTTTTCTGGTTTGAATGCATTTGGGAGATAATTTTTAATGCATTGATCTTGTAGGTTTTTTTTTTTTTTAAATCATTTTGTTAAGTCATTTGCCATTTTCATTATGTTGATTGCTTTTAAGGGGAATGAATAGAGAAAAAAATGCTTTTATTCCATGTGTGCTGGTCAGCTTTCTGTTACTGGAGTAAAATTATAAAGACTGGAGGCTGGCTTTGGTTTAGGTTCTTGTCCCTGATCTGGACTCAGTGGGATGTGGTGCTAACTCACATGGCAGGATTGTGTGGTAGAGCACACTGCTTGCTTCATCAAGTCAGAGAACGAAGGTGGAAGGGGAAAATGGCTGGAGTCCCACATACATCGCAGAGCTGCCCCAGCGATTCTAGGATCTCCCACAGGCATCTCCTTCTAAAGATCCATAACCACTTCCTAATTGCACCACACTGGAGACCCAGCTTGGAACAGGTAGCCTTAGTAAGCTTTTAAAGTCCAGACTCAATGTCATCTTTATCTAGTATAATGACTCTCACTCTAAAAAGATTTGTAGGCTATGCATGGTGGTACACATTTTTAATTCCAGCATTTAGTAGCAAGAGGCATCTTTGTGGTTTGGGGATAGCCTGGTCTATAGAGTTAGTTTCTGGGCAGTCAGGGCCCTGCCTTAAAAGCAAGAAAGCAAGCAAGCAAACAAACAAACAAATAGAAATCTGATAAAACCAAAACAACTGCAAAGGATTTATAAATGTGCTTGCTACACTCTCCAGGTATCATGTATTAAGCCTTGCTCAGTGAACTGTAAGTAACTATTATCATTCTGAATCTTTTACAATGCAGTATGTTTTAATACTGTCTTACTTAGAGATTAGCCATTTAAGATTCAGATTAGGTTGGTTGCCTATGTCACACTGTAGTGAAGCTGAAAGTAGAATCCATGTTTTTCTGAATCCAATGGTATAATTTTTCTGCCATATGGTCCCAGTTTGTATAATTAAAACTTTTAAATGAATGATATATAATTCTATTTATCATAATTAGATCTTCTATTATAACCTTTTGACTTGTTTAAATTTAATAAATGTGTTCATCATTCATCTACTCACACATATGAGCAATTATAGTGCTGGAGGCCATAGTTGATCTTAATGGTCATATCTTGTCTTGGAGAGTCACACACTGTATCAGTACAATTTCTCCACTTGGCTTATCTATGACAAGCTCATTCCTGCCAGTCTCTTTAAAGTCTGTGTCCATAGGCTTACACCGTGCTTTCTGTTACCCTTACATTTGCTATTTTCACTTAGAATGTTTGCTTTCCAAAACCCTTTTTAGGCAAATGCTGGCTTCCATATAACAGAGCCCACTGCTGAGTTAGTATTTATTACTCTCCAAGATAACCAGCTCCTAAGTCTGGGTGGGGGAACCATTCTAGTGTCCTGCAATCCTGCACTGGGGCCCGCAGCTTCCCTCACACATTCTCAAGCCCCCAGCTCTCCTCAAATGACTTGCAACAAGTACTAACTTTAGTTTTATAAAATCTAGTACCTTCCTCACAGGGTGGTGGTCAGGTGTGAGGGAGACTAACTGGTATGCGTAGCAGACAGACAGTACATTCCACTGTTGTCCACAGTCATTCATTTGCTCTTTCAGAGACATCTCTTATCCATCTTTCTGACTTGGGTCTTAACCATGTAATTTCTTGGCAGAAGCTTTTAGAAGCCTGCAGGCTTCCATCTAGAAACATTGCAGGACTGTCAGGCTCTTCTAGAAGACTGGAAGGCTTGTATCAAGCCTCTTCTTGCCATTTCCTCTGTTATGCAAATGGCATGTTTTAACCATGGGATGTGTAACCCTCAACCCTAATTCCAGAAGGAGAAGACAACAGAATAGACCTGAACTTGACTTACAACCTGGGACACAGGAATAGAAGATGACCTGTTCTCACTGATATGTAACACAAGCTGGGAAATGAATACTTGTTGCTGTAAGTCACAGAGTCTTTGAGGTTGTTATGCAACACAATACCACCTTGTTTACCAGTTCTGAATGTGTCAGCTTTGCTGCAGTCACAAAGCACCCCAAGCTAGCTTACAAGCACAAACATTTATTTCTCAGTCCTGGATCTACAGGCTAGCTGTGGCTCTGTTTGCTTTGCTTGGCCAAATGTCTTCTTAGTCTGTGACCTGAGTTGAAGGAACAGCTTCTGTTGGGGATATGCTGTTCCCATAGAAGACCTAGGAGTAAAAGAGGCTTCATCACACCCACACAGGTGCACTTAAATCTTCCAAAGGTAGGGCTATGCCACATATTTTTGTATTCTATTGCCTGGTGATGAGTCAGGGACATCTACTTTGTCTACTGAGAGGCCCTGGGAGTCCTAGGCAGAGGTGGGAACAGACAGTGGGAAGCAGTGCAGTGTAGCCACAGGAGACTTTTACTTGTAGAATCTTTCTGCCTGTAGCATTTCTCTTTCCATTCCAGAATGACTGAGTAGGTATACAGTACTTAAAAAGCTTGGGAGTGGTAGGTCAAATTAGCTTAATTTCACTCACTATAGACTTTTAAACTGTTTCTTTCAGAGCAGGTTCCAGCCAAGGCTTCAATGGCAACAAGAAAGAGTGTACATAAAAGTTAACTATTAGAAGGGGTCTGGATCCAGGCAGATGCATTCTAAAGAGAGTCAAAAAACTTCTCACCTTGGAAACACAGTTCATAATGCTGTCACTTTTCCAGGACTCTAAAAGGAAATGGCTATGGCAGTTGCCCTTTTTTCCTTTTTCTTCTTCCTCCTCTTCCCTCTCTTCTTCTTCTTCCTCTTTTTTTTTTTTTTTTTTTTGTTTTGTTTTGTTTTTTGTTTTTTGTTTTTGAGACAGGGTTTCTCTGTGTAGCCCAGACTGTCCTGGAACTCATTCTGTAGACCAGGCTAGGCTCAAACTTAGAAATCCGCCTGCCTCTGCCTCCCAAGTTCTGGGATTAAAGGTGTATGCCACTACTGCCTGGCTTTTCTAGGAATTTTTATGAGTCTTTTAAAAGTAACTGAGATGCTGGTCAGAATGCTTGGAGCAGACAGGTGATATTTGTAGTCTGGTTGCTGGGCAGAGTGAGAAGTTCCTTTGGCCTCTAGGGCCATTTCTCAGGATTGGCATTTGTGTCCCAGGCATGAACCTGAAAGCCTTTGGTTGGTTGTATAGCCTGTAAAAGCTCCTACTATAGATTTATTTGTAACTTTTCATTTTTTATTGTTAATTGTATGTGAATACATGTGTGTGTGTGTGTGTGTGCGTGTGTGTGTGTGTGTGTGTACTGGGGTACATGTGTGCCACAGTGCTTTTGTGGCAGTCACAGGATAACTTTTATGAGTTAGTTCTCTCTATTACTGTGAGTTCCAAGGATTAAATGCAGGTTGTCGGGCTTATACAATAAGAGCTTTACTTGTGGGGGAGGGGGAGCTGGGGGTAACCACTAGAAAGTTTCAGATGCCAGGGACATAAGAGGTTACCAGGACCCAACAGGGAGGACTTTAGCAGAAATGCCCCCAAAAGGGGAGCTAGAACCTGTAGAGACCATATCCAGTGGATAGGCACGGCCCTCCGTTGAAGAATGGGGCCACTCATCCACCTCAAAAATATTAATCCAGAATTCCTCCTGATAAAAGGAAAAGCATGGACAAAGAGTGGGGCAGAAACTGAAGGAAAGGCCATCCAGAGACTGCCCCACCTAGAGAACCATCCTGTCTGCTGACACCAAACCCAGACACTATTGCTGATGCCAAGAAGTGCTTACTGATAGGAGCTCGGCATAACTGACCAATACAGATGCTGATGTACACAGCCAATATTTGGATTAATCATGGGGACCCCAATGGAGAAGTTAAGGCAAGAACTGTAGGAGCTGAAGGGGTTTGCAACCTCATAGGAAGAACAACAATATCAACCAACAAGATCCTCTAAAGCTCCCAGGGAGTAAACCACCAACCAAAGAGTACACAGTGGGGATCCATAGCTCTGGCTGGATATGTAGCAGAGGATTGCCTTATCTGGCATCATTGGGAGGGGGTACCCTTGGTCCTGTAGAGGTTTGATGACCCAGGATAGAGGAACACTAGGGTGCTGAGGCAAGAGTGGGTGGGTGAGTGGGGGAGCACCCTCATAAAGGCAGGGGGAAGAAGGAGGGGATGGGGTCTTGTAGAGGGGAAACTGGGAAGGGGGATTACATTTGAAATCTAAATAAATAAAATAATCAATAAAAAATAAAAAAAATAACTTTAATTGCTAAACCATCTTGCCAGTCCCACCCCTCCTCCATTTGTATCTGTAATGTGGCTCAGAGTACATCAAAAGGTGGCTGGAGGGAAAATTTGGTTGAAATAAGAACCTCTTTCAATGATATATTGAAATTCATTCTGAGTCCTTAATTCCTTTTCTGTGTTTTGTATATCTATTTCTTCTTACCCAAAATATATGTAGATCTTATTTTAAGTAAATTTATTATAGGAAGAAGAAATGCTGATTTTCAGGTAAACCAGTACTTTTTTATATGTTATTTTTATTTTTGTTTGCATGTCTGTGTACCATGTGTATGTAGTACCTGGTACAATTAGAGGCCAGAAGAGGGTGTTAGATCCCCTGAAACTGGAGTTGCAGATAGTTGTGAGTCACTATGTAGGTGCTGGAAATTAAACCCAGGCTCTCTGGAAGAACAACCAGTACTCTTAACCACTGTACCACATCTCCGGCTCAAATCAGTACTTTTAAAATTTAATATCACACCACGAAATTTGGGAAAGGAGTTTTCTTCAAGATTAGCTTATTGCATAGCACCTAGAAGACATGGTTAATAATATGTTGGATTTTTATCTTAGCTGCTGAAAACGAAGGTTCATTTAACCAATTTCTCTCCTGTGATCTTCATTTTCCCAGAACCTAGCAAGTGACTGAAGACACTAGCCAGCTCTGCCTTTCTTATTGGGAAAAGTGCTGTAACAGACATTTTGTTAGTCCAAATATAAAGGGGAAATTGAATGAGATGTGAATAAAATATATTTTAGATAATGACCATTCTTTTATTTTTGTCTAGCCTTTAAGAATAAATTTTTTTGTATTCAAGAGTCAGATTCTGGAAATAGAGGTTTTAGAAAAGGCAGACACATTTGCATTGCTGTGAAACATTGTTGCTGAAGGTATTGCCATATTTGTGATGGATACACAGATTGCTTCTATAATTTGATTGTTTTGTAAAAGTTGTGAATTGACGTGGATATGTTGTATAATAAGGTGTAGCATGCCAGTAGCAAATACTTCTGTTTTTTTCCACTAGGGGAGTATCCTCTTATTGATTTCTTAGTTGTAATTTCTCCAGAAGTTTTGTTTGCATAACTTGCTTCATATTTAAATTCCACAAAATGTTACTGAGTTCCTGGTAATTAGAGCACTTGTGTAGACTTTGCTGGGGAAATAAAAATGAACAGGACAAGTCTCTCCATGAGAAGACAGTCTATTGAAAAAGATGAAAGATGTTAGATACAGAGCAAACTCACATATCAAGAAGAGACATAAAGGCCATGTTCTCCTTACTTAATGCATAAGGGATGCATTCTAGTCTGAAGACTTTGCAACTGTCAAGAGAACTTGTCAGGGGACATTAACTATGGTGGTACAATAGATAAAGTTGCCACCAAATCTGACAACATGACTTCCATCTGTGGAACCAGCTCCTGCAAGCTGTCCTCTGACCTCCACAAGCACATGCCAGTGTGTTTGTGCATGCACATGCACACACATGTACACACATGCATGCACATAGTTGTATACATGGTAAAAAAGAGAAGAAAGAGAACTTGATGGAGGAGATAGGTTTGCATGTGACAGCTGGAGATCCATCTCAGTGGCTAAGCCTAATGAAAGGAGTGTACAACTTATTCTGAGGCCAGATTTGTAAAAATCTTGGATTTAGTAAAGATTGCAGGGTTATGATGAGGGATGCGGGGAACCATGCCAATTTTGAGGCTATAAGTGACATTCTTACCTGTGAGAGTAAGAAAAATACCTGGAAGATTGTGGATGGGGTAAGCAGTCATCTGAAAAGAAGAAAAGTTTCGGGTATCAGGTTATATAGAAATTAAGGTGAGAGGCCAGAAGGGGTTACTCAGGCTGAGTATAAGTTGTACATCAGATATAGTCAGTATACCTAGACTGTGCAGTCGTACCAACGCTATTATGTCTCACTTCCTAAGCTGGCAGCACTTCCTAGTGCTTCTAGGACTTCATCCTTCGGTGTAGGCTGTCTCTGCACTCCTCTCAGGGGTGTCTGCCACAGTGTGTTTGCTTGGCTAGGCTCCACACCAAGCGATTTGTTCCTCTGTGTGTGGATTCTCTGCTTTGCTTGGGAAGTAGGTTTTCAGACTTTAGTCACTTTATTTATAAATAGTACTTTGGTTTCCTTGCATTTTATACATTTGGAATTGAGCAGGGAAAGATTTCATATCAGAAGTCAATTTTTACTTGGTTTGTGATGTCCTTAGTCTGCCAGGGATTTTTTAAAAACAGTTTTTGAGACAGGGTTTCTCTGTTTAGCTGTGGCTATTCTGGAACTCACTCTGTAGACAAGGCCTCAAATGAAGAGATCCACCTGGCTCTGTAATTAAAGGCATGTGCCACTACTGCCTGATGAATGTCAGTGGTTTTATTACAGTAATTCTTTCCCCAAAGAGATTATCCAGTTTAGGTATTTATGTGCTAGTAACCTTTTAGCTCTTTGTAAAAGATAATATAGATAAAATGTAAAACCATTAATTTAATATCATTCCTTTATTTCCTTTCTTCTTTGTGTGTGTGTGATGAAATTTCACGGTGCCCTGTCATTCAGGCCAGCCTGGAACTCACAGAGACCTGCCTGCCTCTGCCTCCTGAGTGCTGCAGTCAAGTATGCACCATAACTGGTTCATCTCATTCTTAAGTCATTGTTGCTAATACACTATGTTTGCTTCTTTTCGAACTCTGCACTCTGCACATTGTCACCCTAGTTTCCTGCTTCACATTCATTATAGCACAGTTGCTTATCATAGTAACTGCTGAAAATCCAGCCTTACAAAGAGGAGTCATAGTCATGAACACCAGTGTGATGTAATACTGACTCTGAAGCAATCCATTTGTAACTGGCTGCTGATTAAAAGATGTTGTGTACTGCTGTTTTTCTTGCAGAGTTAAAATATCATCTCGCAGAGAATGTGAATTCTCTATCATGAGTGGCTGTATTTGCTTGCTTTGATACATGGTTTGCAAGCTACAGCTTTATGCACATCTCGTACCTACCATGACAACATGCTTTCCTGGCACACGTCATTTAGAAGATGATGGTTTTGTTGTCCTTAGGCAAGCATTTGGTTCACAGAAGTTGGGACAAAAAAAGGCCACACGTGCAGTCTGCAGTTGTGAGAATGAGACATTTTGCAGTATGATGCTTTGCTGAGCTCCGGTTTCCCTTACTGGCTTTCCCCCTGAATGTATTCTGACGATGGTGAGACACTCATAATGGGTTTTTCAGAGGCACAGTTCAGAACCTTAATCTTCTCCCTTTTGTCTTTAACGTAAGGAACTCATTTTAGACAGCTGTTCTGAGAAAAATAGAGTGATGGAGAAGCCATGGATGTCTGGGAAGGTTATTTTGGAGCCTGGTTAAGCTCCTGTGTTTTTAGGTTTTAGTACTTTAGTCTTTCTCCCTTAAGGTAGCTCTTTCAGGTGGAAGCCATCAGATGTCCCTTCCCAAGCTTGGCTGAGTCACCTTTCTCTGATTCACTCCTATAGTGCACTGACTACACCAGGAATTCAGTGGGTGAATGTCTGGACAACATCTGCTCTGTGGCCACTGTCCTCATGGGTCACACTATTTGCAGAGTTCACCTGTAACAATAACTATTCTATAAGAACAGCTAACTCTGGCCATATAAGGTCTCTGTTGGAGAAAGATTTATACAGTGCAATTCTGTTTTGAGTTGGCAAGAATTTTTCTCGCTTAAAAAAATTGGTTTAAGCCTCCCTAGAGTGTTAAGTGCTAAGTCAATATTTTGCTAATTATGCAGAAGGAGCACCAGATGGTCTGTGAGGGTGACACTCTATGGGTGGGAACCCTGGTGACTGCTGCTGTGGTGAACTTCGTGGTTCTATAGCCATCATCCTCCATAGCAACACATCCATATGCTGCTGCCGCCTGGGGATGACAGTCAGCGGCATGGTATTCTAAAAGTCAAGATGCTCCTAGTCCAGCTCCAGAGAAAGCTCAGGGTGCTTTGTAAATGGCCCTCAGCCCTTTCTTCCTGCTCTGCTTCCCCTTTTCCTGGACAACAGTCCTGGATTTTTAGCTTGCTTTTTATCCAGTGAAGATTCTCACTAAGATAAAAACCCAGGAGTTTCCTTATTTTTTTCCCCTGCAGTCAAGTCTGCAAGAGGATTATTCACTGTTTTTCACTGCTACCAGCTCTTCTGATCACTTTCCCTATTTTGAAAAATCGGGGATAAAAAAAAAAGTCAGTTCTTTATTGGTTGTCTCTGTAATGGACTCTATTTGCAGCAGACTTCGAGACAGCACCAGCATACCACAAGAGCTGTGACACACATAAGTTCAGATATTTCATAGAAAGCAAAAGCTAGGATGTTAATAATCACAGTCTACCACAGAATATGGCTGGTTAAAAAATGTACTTTGATTATATAATATTTCTACTTATAAAATTGTACTAACTAAATTGAACTTTGTGGTTTAATCAAATGCTTATTGAAGGCTGCATACTAAGGTCCATTATAAAACGAAAGACAGGAAACAACTTTCTCAGTAGTTCCTAGTGAAGGGAGCTAGAAGGAGGGGACATGAGCCAACAACAGTGCCACACAAGTCATAGTGAAACAGCATTTTCAATATTGAAAAATTAATTAATCAAACAGTAGAAAGTCTGACATGAGGTAGAACTGAAAAAATTCAGGAATTTACTATCATTGTAGGCCAAAACTTGGTTACTCAGTATCTGTGGAAATAAAAAAAAATAATCAAGATAAAACCATTGATGCTGGCTTGGTCAGAAACATAGCTTTTATGTAGATTGTCACAAGCAAGTAAATAACTCAAGCCCCTTGTAGGCTAACTGTTAACCTAGGAGTCTGTAGTCTATGAAGATGTGGGGGTGTTGCACCACCACCCATCTGCTGGTGAAGTCCCAGCTTCAGAATTTCAGAGGGGCAGTGTTCATCTCTTCCAAGTGTAATTCACTCCTGTTCTGACGGGACTCAGATTGACAACTTGCACATCAATTATGACTATCCAACTGAGGCCTGGAGATGACTGAACCAGCTTAAAAGACAGATATGAGATCAACTGAAATGAGATACTCATAGATCCATGACAAAGTCAGGCTCCAGAGTGCTCATGGGACGTGGCCAAAGTTATAATAGCCACAGCACTGCTACATTCATTGAATCTCAAGGAAAGGAGTGAAGCTGAAGATATCTGATTCAACCTACCTTATAACAACTGTTTTACTTCTGCATAAATTATGAAACCACCACATCCCCAAGGGTATGAATGCCAGAAAAATGGACAAAATTAACTGAAAGAAAGAATAATTTATTGCTCAAGTATGCCTAGGTGAAAAGAAATGGAATCTATGAATAATTTCATACTGGGTGTGTATGTTCTGTGGGCCTGTTTGGGCACAGGTACAGCTTGTTCTTCCTCTGTGTATGTGAGCTTGTGATGTTTACTCTGGTGTTTATTAGCACAAGGCTGAAAAGTCTCTAATCTGTGCTCTCTTTAATAGCATTTAGTAGTGTATTTTTAAAAAGATATGCTATCTTAAAAACACTTCCATTATAGTGAGACCATCGTGCCAGGACCACGGGTCTCCAAACTTTGTTTTTAGGCTTTGTCAGTTGTGTTCCCTCCAGGGCATCTCAGAGATGTTGCTGCCTAATGTGCCAATTGTGCCTAGGTTAGTGTGTGTTAAAAATAAGGCTTGGCTGAGCAGACTTCCAAGAGTTAGATTTTATTATATGTCAAGGTCTGTGAGGAATTCTATGGAATTAAATTCCCAAATAAACTTACTTATTTGAAAAGATCATACATATATAGTAAAAATTTATAAAGCTACAAAAGGTATATGGTTTAAAAGTAGATCAGTGATTTCCTTCAAGCCCCTCAGGTCCTAAGTTCCCTTCCCCAAAGCCATGGCTGTCACTGTTTTCTTGTCAACCTACCAGAGAATGTCCTGCAGAGTGTCTGTATCCCCTCAGCACAAACACCCCATGTCAAACTTGTTTTTTGTTCATTGTTTTTGAAGATTTCACAATGTCTTCAGAATGCTTTTTTTTTTTATCAGAAATATAATTTTCTCATTCTTTTATATGTTACAATATGTTCAAATATATGTGTATACTAGAAATAATTTAACTCCTATTAATGGATGCTTATTGGTTCTAGTATATTGGTATTAACAATATTGTAGTAAATATCCCTGTATAATGTGTGCTTATGCACAAATGATGTCTGAGATATTTCTAGATGTTGAATGTGGGCTAAAGGTTATATAAAATTTGTTATCTATCTATCTATCTATCTATCTATCTATCTATCTATCTATCTATCTATCTATCTATCTATCTATCTCTTGAGATGGAGCATTATATAACCAGGGCTGGCCTTGAACTCACTATGTAGCTGAGGTTGGCCTTAATCTCTTTACCCTTCTGCCTCTACTTTCCAAGTGTGGGCTTCAGTATGCACCACTATGCCTGGCCCACAATTGAAATTTTAAATGAATGCAATCAATTTTTTTTTTTCACAGCTGGTCTGTCAGTTTCTAATACTAACATTACTGTTTTGTGTACCTTTCTATATATGTAATATATTTTATAGTACGAATGTTAAAAGCTGACTGACATCTAAATATAAGACAAACAACCTAATTGAAAATAAAAATATAAACCCAAACAATGAGTTCTGTTTTCACTTGTGATAAAGGGTACCACAGGCATTGAAAGAAACAGGCATTGACAGTAATTTTTTTGAGCCAAGTCTCATTCATGTATTAAAGGCTGTCTCAAGCTGGCTTTGACTATTGTCCCTTTTTCTCTATCTCTCAAGAACTGGGAATTCAGGAGCATGTTACCACACTCGGCTTTAAAAAAAGGTCTTTTCTCCTGGGGCGAATGTCTATAGCCTCTGCCTAGGTTAACAGGCCCAGTGTTTCCAGCATCGTAGAAGCCCCACCCCCATCCAAAGATAAAGGCGACACGGCTTTTCTTTTGAGGTAATAGTGTCTTTTAGTTTCTTTGTAGTCTCACCTCAGAATGGGCTTGCCTAAACAAGACAGCTTTGCTTTGTTTATTTTCTGTACCTGAATATAAATAGAATTGTAGATTTACTGTCTCTTTTCTGTCCAGATACTTTCAGTCCACACTGTAAGATTCTCTGTGATGATGATAATAATATGCTTTTTCATAATTGCATAGTATTTCATTGAGTACTGACAACAGTTTACCCAGTTTTGTGTTGGCAAATGTTTCCAGTTTGGGGCTCATATGAACAGCTCTATGAGAAGCTCTCTCTCCCATGTGCACAGACAGGTGATGCACCTTTGCTGGGGGAGTGTGGAGTGGATAAGCTGTGTTTTCTTCTTAGATACAAGTCCTTCTTTACTCCTGCTGATGGCACACAGGGATTCTGGTCAGCTTCTGTCCCCTTCATTGCTGTTATTAGTTGTGGCTGCAGCATTCTGGGACCATGGTGGAACATCTTCTAATGGTTTTAACTTGTAGTTCTCTATGTATTTTAGTATCTTTTTAAAGTACTCCATTTAGACTCCTTTGTGTCTTCTACTTATGTTTAAACCACTGTTTTATTCAGTCATTTGCCTCACCTTCTGACTTGTGGGATCCCCTAATGTGCTCCAGAGGAAAGCTAGTTCCTGTTGGTTGGTTCCCAACAGCCATAGACACTGTGACGACAGCAGGGGCAGGTGGCCTTCAGGTGGTCGCCTTGGGAGGCAGAGTGCAGGAGTGTTGGCTGGGAGGCTGAGAAGATGGAAGAGCTCCAGCTGGGTCACTGGTGCCTCCCTGAAGGAAGAGCCTAGAACACTTGCTTTGTAGTGACTGGGATTTTCCTTTGGGGCATTTATACCCCTGCCTGCTGCTGAGCCAGTGATGGGATAACAATCCAGGCACCTTTGGAGAAGGCCCTGAAAAGGGAGACAAGTGTTCAGCCAGGTGATGGGACACATGCTGAGAGCTCATGGCCCCCACTGCACTCTGCTCAGGAACCCTGAAAACTGGACGCCTGTCATTAATTTTCCTAGAAAAATGCAGCATTTTAAATAATTTTAAGGTGAAAGTGGAATCTTGAAACATTTCCACAAAATACCTGCAGTGCACTGTTTTCATTTAAGACTCTGGGCTATTGTCTCACTTTGAAAGTTTAGACGTACAGAGCATTGGAATGGAATTGGGAGTGTGAGGGTTAGGCCATGTCTGATTGCAGTTTTACATAAGATGTCCAGTGGGACCCCTGTATTTCCTCATTGCTTAATGGTGCCCACAATGCTAAGCAGGAGTGCAGCCCTGCCAGGAGTCTCTGCTGCCTGTCTTCCTGTGGCTGGGTCTTTACTCTCTAAGTCTGGCTGCCTTGCCTAGCAAGCTTGTGCATGCACTCTCTGTGTCTGTCTGTCTGTCTGTCTGTCTGTCTGTCTGTCTGTCTGTCTGTCTGTCTCTGAGTGTGTATATGTGTGTGTGTGTATGTGTGTGTACTCAACTTAAGAACTATACATATACAGCCAGGCAGTGGTGGCGCACGCCTTTAATCCCAGCACTTGGGAGGCAGAGGCAGGCAGATTTCTGAGTTCGAGGCCAGCCTGGTNTACAAAGTGAGTTCCAGGACAGCCAGGGCTATACAGAGAAACCCTGTCTCGAAAAAACCAAAAGAACCAAAAACAACAACAACAACAACAACAACAAAACAAAAACTAAAAGAACTATACATATACATGCCTAGACTATTGAAACTTTAATTGGTATTGCATTGAAACTATAGGTTAGTTTGGGGAGATGGACTCCTATAGAATTTTGAATTTTCCACTCCACAATACAGTATTGGGTCCCATTGCCAGCCTTCAGACTTATTCTCAAAAATTTTACAGTTTATTACATGGAGGTTTTATATGTCTTTCACTATACATTTTACTTAGGTGTTTGATGTCTGTATTGGTATTTATATAAATGTAATTTTGAAATAGTTTTCATAAATATTATTTGGGATTATGCATAGAAATGTACATTTTTTTGGTACAGTGCTCTGGCACAAACAAACTTGCCAGATTTATTTGTAATCCTTCCTCTGTGGGCTTTTCTATTTTATATTTTACGTTCTCACTGCTGTGATGGGGTTCCTGGCAGAAGCAGGGTTGAGGGAAGGTCTGCTTTGGTTTGAGGGCATAATGCACTCTGCGGGAAGCCACAGCAGTGGGACTGTGAGGGACTGGCGCCTTTATGTTGACAATCAGGAAGACAGACGGAACTGCTGCTGTGCAGCTCATTTGTTCCTTTTGATTCACCTTAGCTCATGGGATGGTGCTATCAGCATTCAGGGTGGATCTGCCCTCCTCAGCTAAACCAGTCTGGGAACCCGCTCCCAGACACCAGAGGCGTGTCCTCTAGGAGCTGGAAATCCTGTCAAGTTGACTGGCAGGATTAACTGCCCGTGTACAGCCATCTGCATACATCTGGTCTGGTGTCTTCTGTTCAGGGATTGCATTATCTGTTGATGCTTCTGTCGGTCCCTGCACTTTACATTTATCTTGTCTTGTCTTGCTTATTGTTCAGTGCCATACTGAGAACAGAAAAGGTGACAGTGATCATTCTTCTCACACTTGCTATCTTGAAGGAAATGCTTTCAGTATTTCCAATATTTTAGCCATTTAAATAAGTGGTGTGGTGGTCATTGTTAAGTTGGGTGCACCAGTCTAAATCAGTCAATTGGTTCAAATTTGTTGATAATACTGGTTAGGTCTTTTATTTTATTTTATTTTATTTAGTCATTGTATTTTTTGTTTTGATTTATTTTGTTTTTCAAGATAGGGACACAGGACTTCTCTGTACAGGTCTGCCTCTCCCAGAACTCACTTTGTAGACCAGGCTGTCTTCAATTTAGAGATCCACCTGCCTCTACCTCCTAGTGCTGTGATTAATGGTGTGTGCCACCACCGCCTGGCTTAGTCCGTGTATTTTAAGAGCTATTGAGAGAAGTATTTAATGTATAAAATTATATGAGCCTATAAATTAAACTTTGATTTAGTTTGTGTGTGTGTGAATGGATCTGTGTACATAGGGGTACATGGTGATCAGAGGACAACTTGCAGGACTCTGTTCTCTCTTTCTACCTGGACTAGGGATTGAGTGAAGGTCACCTGCCTGTGTGGTGAGTGTCCTTATCTATTGAGCCATCTCAACAGAGTCCCCTTTTTTAATGAAAAAACTTAAGAGATGTTTTGAAAAATCTTCACTCTGCTTATGAGTTTGTTTATTTTTCTTTATATTCCTACTAAATTTAACTAGCTATTTTTGGTCTATGAGTTCAAGTTCATACAAACAGCCCTGCTCTGTTCTGTTGGTAAATTGCCTTTTTACTGATACTGTCATGATTATTACTAGTCTTTTTCTCTAATGGTTTTCTACTTCAGCCTCCCTTGTCTGATGTCATTAGTGTTTTCTTTTGGCTAGTATGTGTGTGCTACTTTGAAAAGTCATTGACTTCTGCGTTAGAAATGCCTTTTGTAAATTACACAGAGTGGCGTCTTTTTTATTGTAGTGCTTACTTTCTGGGCATCTTGGGTCCCACACTCCAGCTCCCTGAGCCCTGTGATCAAATGGTTTTATGTGTCTTCTCATTAGTTGCTTGTCTGAAACACTGTTCATGCACCTCATTGTGTCCCGTTTGCCTCCGTTAGGAGGTAAACTCAGTGACAGGAGACTTCTGCCTGCCTTGTTTATGATCAAATAAGTGGGTAAGCATTTAAAAGCTGTGTCAAAATTATCAACAGTTTCTTGTAAATTTCTTTCTTTACCTATCTGTTTTGAGATTTCCACAGACATTAATGTACAAAAAGTTTCTTAGGCATAAAATCTGTTCAGTCTGAACTTTCCTGAATTCATATGATCAGGGAACAGCTCTGAGTTCCCTTGTATATTAGGAAACTAGTGTTGCATAGGACACAGTCTGGGGAAGCACTGGCCTAAATGGTATTATTAAGGTATTGCGAGGGTGTCACGGGTTAGCCTGTGGAGTCCAGTGAGTTGGGAAGCAGAAAAGCCAAATCTGCTCCCCTATTATGTAAACAATTTTTTTTTTTTTTTGGAACACAGTGGGCCCTTTCCTTTCCAGAGCCTCCATGGCTATTCATGCGTCTCCAGGGACGGCTGGCTGTATGTGATGGGATCTCTGTGACTCATAGAATTGCCCTTGCTCACTGACTAGAATATTATAGAAAGAAACTTTGGTCACAATAAATGCCAAAAATTTGTTAAAAACCTCACTATTTTGTAGGTTATTTTATGCAGATGATCTTATTTAATAACCTTAAAACTCTCATTGATGTAGATGATTTTTATATTACAGATGAGAATACGAAAATGCTAAGGAGAATGTTACCAGTTTAAAGAGCTTCAACATTGTGAAGTGAACTTAAATATTTGAACATAACAGTGACAGTTGCTACCACTTGTCTAGTTCTGTTCTATGCTAGAAACTATACTGATGTCTCTCCTTCTATATAATCTCAGTGTCAACTTCATGAGAAAGGGTTATGTTGTGCCACTCACAGATGAGGAAACAAATTTACTCATGAAGGAAAAAGTAGAGCCGGGCCTGGTGGCGCAGGCCTTTAATCCCAGCACTC
>NC_034590.1:85708250-85710863 GCF_900095145.1 Mus pahari | reverse complement strand
AGGAAAACCTGTCCATTCTGTGTCTTTGAGGAACATTGCTGATCTGAGAGAAGTTCAATAATTCTGTTCATGAAACCAAAACTTCCCTGTACACAAGAGAGTCAGTGCAGCATGCACATTTCTGTTGCGGCTCTCCAGGGCTCCAGATGAAAGCTATAACAAGCGTTCAGGGCTGTTTCTAGAGGCTGGGCTTTTGAATATAGGAAATAGAACTCATATTACTAGTTAAAGAGAGGTACTGCATGTTAATACAGTCTAGAAAAAAGTTCTGAATACTGGCAGAATTGTGAACTTTGCAAATGTAAACTCCATAAAGAACTCCATACTTTTGTATGGCTTTATTTAGCAACATGAAAATTTAAACAAAACTACAAAACTAGAAAGAAAAGAGTAAACTTTACCCCTTTTCCAAGCCAGCAGAGCCTTAGCTAACAGGTCAATAATTCCTTTTAGTCTCTCCTTTAAGCATAGGATTGGTTTTTAAAATTTATTTATTCTTCTCTCATTTAATATATCCAAACTGGGATTCCCTCCCTCTTCTCCTCCCAGCCCCTCCCCACCACCTCACTTCTCAGGCAATTCTACTCCTCCTTCATTTCTCTTCAGAAAAGAACAGACCTCCCAGAGATATCAGCGAAACATGGTATAAGAAGTTAAAATAAGAGGAGATACATACTCTCATGTCAAGTCCTCCATTAGGAGGAAAGGTTCCCAAAACCAGGCAAAAGAGTCAGAAACTGACCCCTTTCCCATTGCTAGGAGTCCCATAAGAACTACAGAAAAATAAAGCTACACAACATATATGTAGCTCCCTGATTGGAAGTGGTTTCCTTGACTTCCCTGGCTCCTATAATACTTTATCTCACTCTTCTGCTTGGCTCCCTGACCTCCACCTAATGTTTGACTGTGGGTTTCTGCATATGCTTCTGTCAGTTGCTGGATAGAGACTCTCTGATGACAATTATGCTAGGCTCTGGCCTACTAGTATAGCAGAATACTATTAGAAATAATTTCATTCCTTTTTTTTTTTTTTTTCAGTTGTGTTTGGTTCTATCCTAGGTCTCAGGGCTAATTAGGCTCTGGTCCCTGGCCATCCAGGCATTGTCAGGATGTGTGGGTCTCAAGTTGGACTAGTCACTGGTTGGTCATTCCCACAAGTTCTATGCCACCTTTACCTCAGCACATATTGCAGGCAGGACAAATTTTAGGTTGAAGGTTTTATGGCTGGGTTGGTGTCACAGTCATACTACTGTAAGCCTTGCCTGGCTATAGAAGATGGCTGGTTCAGGCTCTGTATTCCTCATTACTAAGCTTCTTTGCTAGAGTCACTTTCTTAGATTCCAGGGAATTTCTATAGGATTGATTTTTTTTAAAGTCATGCAAATATGATCTGTATCCCTGCTTTTGCTGTATTCCTATACTAGTATATTGTGTTATCACCTAGGGTTCTAAATAAAAATTTTAATAACTAAAAAACTACATAATTTTATGCATGGTGAGTAGACTAAGTTTACTTAAAAATGTGATGACTTTGGGATACAGGTAGCTTCATATCCCTCTTGTTGCTGGTTCATCTCTTTTTCTTCTGCATTTTAGATCAGAGTAATCGTGCTCATGTCAAAACAGACTTTCTGGAAACATGGTTTTCAAATTTCCTTCAACCTTTTTATAAAGGCTTAATCATTTATAATATAAGTAGATAAATGTATAATGTAGGTGTCTCACATATTTATATACATACATAAGCATTGAATTTATTTAATAAGGTAAATTTAATCATTTCATAGCACCATTTCAACCTATCATTTATCATTTCCAGTGTCATTTTGGAGCTTATAATTTGTTCTAAAAATAACTGTGCTTGAGTCTTAATTTAATCTTTACCCAATTTTTAATTTATTTAAAAATAAAAATAGCCTTTTTTTTTCTTCTGAGCCTATGAGAAATGAGTTCCCATGCATGTAAATAATTTGGGCAACCCGGGAAGAGATAGAAGAGGAGGAGCAGCAGTCACTTATGCCCCCACACTTAACAAGCCTCTCCCTGAGTCTCCCTTTCATTTATGCATGCATTCCATACTCAGACATGTGTCTCTACTCAGGATTAGTTCTCTGTGCATCATTCTTACATTAATGTGTACTTGTGCACACATAATAGTTTGTTTTTGTGTTTATGGAAAACATTATGACTTTGCTTCTTCAACCTCCTTTCTTTAGATATCTATGGCTTTCTTCCTTGACTAAGTATATAAAAGTGTGTGTCACAGCTTTAAGGTCTGCACCATACTCTGTTCTGAGGTTTGATCTTACTCATGTCTACACCAACAGACCTTTGCTGGCTCCCAGACATTTTCTGTCAGGAGCATTATACATGCCTCTTTACCTTCTACTCCAGCACTTTACTTAGGAAAGAGACAAACGAGAGTTTTGTAACAAAAGTCATCCATCGCCATTTAAAATGTATTATACTCAGGGTCTTTTACTTTTTACATGTTCCCATATTTGTATTTTTGCCATCATTGCTATGTATAGTGAATGCTATGTGTAGTGGATGCTATGCACAGTGACTGCTATGTGTAGTGGATGCTATGCACAGTGACTGCTATGTGTAGTG
>NC_034590.1:85702285-85708110 GCF_900095145.1 Mus pahari | reverse complement strand
TGCTATGTGTAGTGGATGCTATGCACAGTGACTGCTATGTGTAGTGGATGCTATGCACAGTGACTGCTATGTGTAGTGAATGCTATGCACAGTGAATGCTATGTGTAGTCAGCCATCTTCCAGAAGGCACGACTGTTCTCACCAGTGAACAGGAGCATCCAGTTGTCTTTATGCTCATGAATGTCACATTTTGAAAATTAATGTGGTGTTGGACACTTTTTAAAGCTTCCTTACTTTTCTCTTTTGTCATTTGTAAATACATCAGTAGCATATTTTTTCCATTTTTAATGACTTTTGGAGCTTTTATTGTTCCTGTTTGTCACACTGTTTCAAACATACTTATTTAAAATTTTATGGTTTGTTCCTTCATTGTATTTATACAGAAATGAAAAACTAAAGTTATAATTTATATTAATATTTATTTGACCATTTTTTATTTTAATATCATGTTTATAAAGATCACTGTAAGATACCAATAGTCACCTAGATTTTCTGATAGATTACTTATGGTTCTCCTTTTTACATTACAAAAAACCCACTTGAAATTTTTTTTAGTTGACATGTGAGGTAGGAATTCAATATTGTTGCTTTTTTTCCTTAAATAACTACTTTTCTCAGGACCATTTATTGAATAGTGTCAGTATGCTAAATTCTTTTACAGAGTCACCTTTTAAAAGATACTCTTGTTCATAGGTCCGTTAGTGGATTTCTGCATTGGTAACACCTTCTTCACTTGTACTTCAGTGATATTTGTACTAGAGGTTTAATCCACGGCTCATGTGCTTTGTTATGTTCTTGAGAAGATATTAAACTTTTATTTGTAAAAAAATCACCTAGGATTTAAGTCATTTATTGGAGCACAATTATAATATCCTTGACCAAAGCATAATTTTCTTTAGTTTCTTTAAGTTTTCATGTAATGTACATAATATATATGTTTTAAGATTTTTATTTTAGTTTTTTTATTTGTTTATTTTTTAAGAATGCCCAGAGGATGGAGATGTAGTTCAGTGGTAGAGCGTTTGTTTGGCATGTACCAGGTTCTGGGTTTACCCCACAGTTACTCTGAAATGGAAGTCCACGAAAGGGCTTGGATGGGCTGATATGTGTGCTTGATATAGTGTCTGTCTTTGAAGAATTATGGGAGTTGAAAAGCAGGGTTGGGGTCAGCAGACACAGGTGGCAGCATTTAGAATTTCTTAAAAGGAGTTCTTGGCATAAGAACCCACAGGCTTTGAAGGGGCTGGCGTCTCAGATGCTAAGCACCTCCATGTATGGGACAGGAAGAGGTCATGAGGTTTGAAATGAGACTTGGTTGAACTTTAGTGCTGACCATGGAACCTACTGAGAAATGGATATTTAGTTTCTCAGATATCTCAGGGATGGAATAGCCATCCATTCTTACAGATGATTGTGGAAATTCACTTGAAAATTGGACATCAGCTGTACTGTGCATGGGTGATAGAATTTGCTTTGTAGTTTTTATCTTCCTTTCTTTATAAAACGTATTTGTTTATCCATCATATGTTCTCTGTCTGTCTGTCTGTCTGTCTGTTTAGTTTAGAGGACACTTGGTGGTCGTCAGTTATCTCTTTCCACTGTGTGGATTCTAAGGATTGAACTTGGGTTCAATATGCACAGATATGCTACTTACTGTTTCATCAAATCATGTTTTGAGAGGGAGTCAGCAAGAGAATGTGAAATAAGAAACATTTTTGGACAGAAAAAAAAGCCTGATAGTTGTTTGGGGATGGAAATGGAGATGGGTAGGCGCTAGCACTGAATGTGTTTAAACCCAAGCTCTCCCAGCTTCCATTTGAACTAAGCACAAAAGTAAATAACTGAAACTTGTTGCTGACCATCCCACTTTACAGATGAAGCACAGGAGGCATTCTTTCCCCCTTGGAATGGATATAGCCTAGTAATTGCAAACTCAGGCTTAGCATGCAAGCTCTGCCACCAGTCTGTTGACAAGCCTTCTTTGAGCTATGTGTTTGTTTCCTTGACCATAGTTTCCACCTCAGAGGTGGGGCAATTCTTGTGAGATACCAGGACAGATTTCATCTGTATTTCATTGTGAGACCCTTGAGATGTTCTGAAAATATAAATAGATCTCTCCATGCTGCTTGTTGCTATGTTTCTGAGAGTGGGTAAAGACCTGTTTAGGCTGGGGAGGACTCACTCATAGTGTTCAGTTGATCTCTCAGTTGGGTCTGCAGTGGTTAGTCAGCACATCGCTGTCTTGACAGCCTCAATGAGAGCCTCAGCTCTGGGGTCCTGTTACCATTAAGTCATTCTTTTTAAAAAAGCATTGGCTAAGGGGCTGAGGAAGTGGCTCTGTGGGTAAAGTGATTGCTGAACAAGTACAAGGACCAGAGTTCAGCTCCTTAGCACCTATGTGAAAATGAGGCATGTCACCACATACAGATCTCAACTCTGGGAGGCAGAAGCACGCGGGTTCTACACTGATTAGCTGTTCTAGACTAACCATTGAGCTTCATGTTCAATGAGAGGCCCTGTTTGAAATTACAAGGTAGAAAACAAGAGATAAAGATATCCACCCTTGACTTCTGACCCCTGCACATCTAGATGCTTAGGCACATACAAGTAGGTGGCTGTACCAGCCATCATGTCTTCTGTATAATATGTGACTTGGACACATTTTAGCTAAGTTTTAGAGTAAGGGCAGAGAAGAAATGTATGTGAAAACTGTGTCCTGGGCAAGAGTCAGGTTCTCACCTCCAACTGTCACAAAAGCTGGGCGAGAACCCCAATATTCTCATTCTAGAATATACATTCTTTATCACAGAACACAAGGCCATGCAGTTTCCATTCTGCTTTCTTTACTGGGTGTTTCTACACTGCTGAGGCAACTTCTTCATCGACTGTGAGCACCTGGACATCACCAGTTCTACTCTGGTTACTTGTGCTTCTCCAGGGCTTAGCATGGTGCCCAGCAGAGAAAGCATGCAGAGCCCGATGCATAACTATGATACACGCAGGAAATTTGGTTCTTAATTACCCAAGTTACCAAATCCTTATTTTTTTTTTATGATCTCTCTTTTAAATTTCTGCCATGAATTTAGAAATACTTATAACATATAAAGTGCCACACCGTGCTGCACAGCAAGTTCAGAGCACACTGGCCCTCTGCACTCATGTAAGTTGTTCTGGTTGGTGTCCAGTTGATAATGCAGCTGTTATTTTTATAACCATCCTAAGTACATATTTGCACAACAGGCGGTGTCAACTCATCTTGGTGTTATTTGCCTGATATTTCAATTACCAAGCTCCATTACCCAAGTCATTATTTGTGGTTAAGAGGGAGTGGTTCTGAGAGCAGCAACAAGAAGTTTCTTAAAATGAGGATCAAATTGACCCTTTTAAGATGTCTTTAAATATAGCTTGGCTTAACTGACTTGGTGCACCCGGCTTACTTGCTTTTACCAGTGGTTGTTTAGAAAATAGTAAGCTGAGTGAAACTTGTCTGGGCTTCTTAGTATCTGGTATTTACTTACAAAATTTTATTACATTATTGCTATTTTCAGTGTTCTGCCTCTCCATTCTTACCAGTGAGTATAATTCAGGAGGGGGAAGCTGACTAGAGGAAGCAATTCTCTCCACCGACCTGAGACCTTTAGCTGCAGTTTTTATCATTAGAGGACGAATCCAGACCTCAATTGCTGGTGCTCTGAAATTGAGCTTTATCATTCTGAATCCTCTGAGATGCCAGTCCATGCCACACACCCATGGGCTCTCAAAAGTGCAAACCAAATTCCTGTATCTTTATTTCATATTCAAAAGAAGAAAATAGTCACCTAGTAATAACTACATTGTAATCTCTAAGTAAACCCCAGTGTAAATCCCAGTTTACACTGAAGGAAATACTTCATAGCTTAGAAAAACTTCCTTGTCAAAATGATTTTCAATAAGATAAAACATTTTACAATTTTTGCAAGTAATAAAACTTTAAAAATTTACTAAATTTTTGTAATGATTTTACACCTGTGCTTTTCAGCCCAGTAGGTCTTGAATTTTACCAGGGAGAAAATACCTGGGAAAACTGCATAAAAATAGATTCCTGGGCCAACCCTGCTTCAGGATTGTGTAGCTGGTAGGTCTGGATGGGTCTAATGTTAAAAAACCAATCTTAAGAAGCACCCTAGTTATTGTTTTACAAATCCCACTCGCATAAGACCTCCTTTGCTGCCTTTTGTTTTTAAGTGACACACATATGCTCAAAACCACATAGGCAATGAAGAGATAAGAAAAGGCTGATAACTATAAATAAACAAGGAGGATGAGGATGTAGCTCAGTGGTAGAGTACTTGCCTAGCAAGCACAAAGTAATGAGTTCAATCCCAGCTCAAAACCAAAACAAAATGAAACAGATGGAAAGTCGGTCATGACAACAGGTGTTCCAGATGTGCATTTGCTAAGGAAGGTGAAGGGACTGAAGGCAACAGTGTATATGTTCATTGAATGAAAAATTACAGAATATACCCTAGTGTTCTTTTTAAGCCATTAACAATGTTTGGTTCTGCTCCAGTGACCTTTATTTATAAAGCATGTGGGATTTCTCTGTAGTCAGTACAAAAGCTTTAGGGACCAATCTAGAATCACTAGGTGATTCTAGGAACAGTTCTTGAAAGCTTATGGTCTGTAGTTTGATCTTGCTTCATAGTGATAAGCTGTCTTTGTAAAAAGCCTTTATGAAGACATATTCTTTTCTTCTAAACAATCTAATTTTCCCCTGGTGAGTACTGTTTTTGTGCCTACTATGTCCACAATAACTTAAATTGTTACTTCAGGAGAACAATACAGTGTTGGTGGTTGTGGAAACATGTCACACTTTGGCAATCCTAGCTTGTATTTAAAATTTAGTCCCACAACTTGGCAGAGGCCTACATTGTGCAACATTAGTTCCTTCCGTCCCAAGAAAGCACCAATTCTTTTGATACCTCTCTAACAGGCATTCAGCTTAGACTTGACACCTTTTATTTTGTGAGCAAATTATTCTATTTTTAAAAACATTTGTTTTGGACTTAACTGTAAATGACCATTTTGTGATATCTACATAAAAGCATTATTCTTTTGGCAAGAGAAATGTTACCTCTTAATTAGTACTTACCATATCATATTTGCTGTGCTAAACCTTTTCCTTCTTTTTTGTCTTGAAAATATTAAACTAGTTCCTTAGCAGCAGAGTGGAGTTTTAGAGTATGTCAGTGGTTATCAAAAAATGGCCTGCATAGTAGGAACCCTTTGTCTCTGAAGTCAAAACCACTTTCATCCTAATGTGTAGTTGTGTTTTCTCTAATCACTATACCTACAGTTGCATGGAAGTGGTACCTGAGTGTAAGCCTGGTGACATCCCGTCTTTTACTGGAAGTGATCTTAGGTGCATTGGAGAAACAATAAAGAACTTCCTTAGTTCTCCATCCTCATCACCCATGATAAAAGTAAACAAAAAAGGGCAAATTAATTATATACATGAGTAAAATGATAGATTTTTCTTAGTTCTTTAGTATTGATTTAATATTCTGAATTTGGAAGTAATACACAGTACTCATGTTGCATACCGAGTGTGATGGTCATTGTGAGGAAAGTCAAATGTGGGCATGAGCACTCGTGGTGTAGCCTAGTCTTCACTTGACAGCACAGTTAACAAGACACACCATAGCTGTTTTGATTTGGCCCTTGGCAGACATATTTTCAAAAAATGATCAATGAGTCTACTAATTTAAGGAAATGCAACCAAAAAAACAAGAGAGAGAGAGAGAGAGAGAGAGAGAGAGAGAGAGAGAGAGAGAGAGAGAGAGAGA
>NC_034590.1:85680351-85702279 GCF_900095145.1 Mus pahari | reverse complement strand
AGAGAGAGAGAGAGAGAAAGGAATAAAGAAAAAGAAAAAAAGGAAAAAATAGAAAGAAGAAAGGCACTTGACACTGTCCTCTGTTAGTAAAATTCAATCTTTCAGGAACTTGATGGGTTCCCAACAGGCTTAAAAAACATTTCTGGTAGGATTGTTGGAAATATTGGGAAATGTTGCTTTAAAACTACTGTATATAAAACATGTCAGTGTTTTAGATGTCAGTGTGAGTCAATGAGCCATTACTTTTCAAATGAATGGATTAATGATGCTACAGCTATGTATGCTCAAAAGACCCAGGTAATGACTAGAGGCCTTTAAATCAGAGAGTACAAAAGCCATACTGATGTTTAGGCTTCATATTCCATGTTGTTCTTGACCTTTGAGAAACTGACACTTGTCAGTTTTTGATATAGATCAAAGAAAAATAGTCACAATTATCTGGAAAGGCTACAAAACATTCTGCCTCTTTCTGAGTATGTGTCTGAGTAAAAATGGATACTTCTTACTGTTGTTACCAAACCAGCCTGTCAACAGTTTGACTTTAGTGGCATCCAGGGGATCATAGCTGTCTTTCAGAGGAGAAAGCATTTAAGAAATTTACAAAAATGAGAAACAATGCATTTCGTTAACTATTATATTATTGTATAATAGATTTATTGTTGGTATTTTAAATAAATTAACACTTAAAAAATATCCAAGTTCCAGTTTTAGTATAATGAATACTCCTAAATATAGCACTAACTTTTTGGGACTTGTAAATTTTAAGGACTGTGAAGAATCCTGACATCCAGGGGTTTGACTATCAATGGAGTAGCCAATATTCTTAGAATATGAGACTATCTTAATGTCATGTAGTTCTGTGCTGCTCAGTCATCTCCTCTGATTCCTTTTCTAATGTCTCTTTTGAGGTGGGACCCTTACACTAAAATAATATTGATCATGTAGACTGAGAGAACACATGAGTAGCTAAGTGACCTGGTTTCATTAAGAACTGTCTTTGGAACTCTTTAAGAGTAGAACTCATATTTCACTAAAGAAGTAAGCTCTTCTAGAGAAGTGCTAGCAGAAAACAAGTTGGTTAGCTCCCTAGAAATAGCACATGGAGTTGACTTCTGGCCTTCATACATATGTGCACATGTACATGTATACCTGTGTACATGTAAACACTCCTAATACCACACTTCGGTGTTAGCCTTGTTATCAATTCTTTTGAAAGTTGAAATGCACAGTGTTTTTTTTTTTTTTTTTTTTTTTAATAGCTAAAAGTACTTCATGTAATTATTCAGGAAAAACGAGTCCAATCTCATAAAACTATGAAAAAAAGTGTTTTTTATTTTTGTTAAGATTAATGTAGTTGAGGTGTGTGTAGGAGGCTATTTAGCTCTAGGAAATGCATTAGATTTGCACAGAGAATATTATAGGTGTTTTAATATCTCAATTTTTATTTTGAAATATAAAAGATCAGTACTGAGGAAGAACTGTTTTGAAGGCAAGTGGTTTAAACCAGTGGTTCACTATATATAACTTGTTGAGTCAAGAAAGTAAAATTCTTTAGTTCTTCATCAATTTTTAACGTGCAATGCTATAATTTAATGTAATGATAAACAACATTGTGTTTACAGGTTTGTTTTTTAAGCACTTTACGGACTTTCAGGGTTAGAAGGCCATTTAATCTAACTGCCTAGTTGATGTTTGAACCTTCTTGCTAAATCAAACAGTAAAGAAAAAAAGGAGGAGTGTTAAAAAGAAATGGGTGTGGCCTGGAGACAGAACTTTATGTAGGATTAAAAAAATTTAGCCTGAAAGCTTTTAAAGTCTAATTACATGGGGAGGTGCCTGTGTTTTTATTTGCTATTTACCTTTGATCTGTCGGCTGTTTTTGGCAGAATGGGACAGGCTTTTTTTTTGAGTTTTTGTGGCTTCTTTATTTGATGTTCAGACACTGGTCTAAAGTTGCCTAGTAACTCTGAGTTTCCTTTTCTTCTGAAAACCTCTAATATTAACACTTGACTTTTGTTCCTAGACTAAAAGCAAGTTACCATATATCTGCTTTCTTCTGAATGTTTAAACAACAAACTGGATTTTAGAAGCTGTTTTTGCATCTGTTAGACATGTTATGTATAAAACCCCCAAATAACATCAATCTCTAAGAATAATAACAATAAATAAGAACTTATAGCTCACTATCTACTGTAAAAAATTCTGTGAAATTATACTTTGTAAAACTTGCATATATATATATATTGATTTTCACATATGTATATTTAGGTATTTGGTTTTTCTATTAATTTGTTTTTAGTATACACATTGTTTTTATTAAGAAATATATTATGGTAACATTATATTAGTAAATATAAGATTTACACCCTAATTTTAAATAGTTACAAAGTAGTGTTTCTGTATCATAATTAACTTATCCAACCACTTGGTTGCTTTTGATTTTTTAACTATTATAGATGTATTACAATGAGCACAAATACTACATGTGCTATGTCTTTTCATGTGTTTGTCATTGATTATTTTAGGATAATTGCTAGACAACTTGAAGGATACAGACAAGCACTTTAACACTTGCCATTAAATTTCTGTTCAGTATGATACCATGACTTATAGTCTAGTTCATGATACATGAATGTTCTTATTTATCCACTCCTTACCAGTATTATTTGATCCAGTTTATAAAACATTTTGCTGGTATTTTAGGTAAATTTTTACTTATACCTCTGTGATTATAAGCTTAGTATTTTATGTTATTAACTGTTTTGTTTATTGGATATTAGTATTTCTTCACTGTATCCTTCCCTTTAGATTTTTCATGATTTTTTTATATTGATACATACTGAGAAATTTATCTAAGAATGTGTGAAGGATTGACAAATGGAAGGTAGGGAGCTGGATACCACTGTGGTGAATGTAAAAGTCTATGATAGAATTATTTTGAGGGGTAAGATTTTAAAATACCTTCCTGCTCCAGGGCAATCCCTGGCCCCTAGTTGCCACTGCTGATTGAGTGGATGAGTGAGCAGAGGTTTGGATAGTCTGTGGCCCAGGGTGTTCTGGGAATTCCTCTGACTGAACAGACTGTGATTTTCCAGAACAGATGGGGATTTTCTCTGGCATTTCCTCCAGATCTTCTCACTTGTGTGCTTCCCTTAGGACCAAAGTGGCCACTTGTGCTTTTGGAAATATCTTCTCTAGCTAGCTTATAGAATACGTGGTGTGTGCAGGCCGACCCCCTGAGCCTGACTTGACATGTTGCTTTTTATTCCTGTTTTCTATATTTGAGGAAGATACAGTAAAGTAATTTTTTTGTTATTTATGCAATGAACTATGTGATGTGAGGAATATATACCCTCTTCTAATTGTTTACTCTGGAATTTAACAATAGTTTAAGTTGATTGACGTCTGACTGAGAGATATCTGTACCTACAAGTAGCAGGACAGCATTGATTTGACAGATGGGATATAGAGAATTTCCTGTAGTGTTAGAATATTTTTTGACCAAAATGTCTGGAATATGATTTGTTAGAGTTAGAGTTTTTAGAAAAACCAAATACCTGTATGTACAAATATGAAAAATTTCTCTTCCTCTATCTCTATCTATATGCATGCAAATTTTACAATGAACAATTACACAGAAATTTTCACAGTATGTAGTGGGCTCCAATTAATTCCTGAACAGCTCAGTGATTGAAAAGGTTCAATTCTTGTTCAGCATGATATTTTCTAGTTGCTTTTCTTATGTCCCCATGTTCACATTACAGTGAAGGAATAGGATGTTTCATGTATCTCTCACAACTACAATTCATGCTTGTAAAAGATTAGTCAACAAAGAAATAAGATATAATATTTTTTGAAGAGAAATTGCATAGGTTCTGAAAATCCTTTTGAATTTCTAGCATTTTGCTGTAGATTTCTTTCTTTTTTTTTCCCCCATGAAAACTGATTGAACCCAGGGCCTCATACTTACTGAGCCAATGCTTTCCCACTGAACGACACCTTCAGCCTCTCTTTAGTGTTGATGCAGAGGTCAGGTGTTATTTAAGCTCACTCTGTAGGCCAGGCTGGCTTTGAGGTTGCAGACCTCCTGTCTCAGTGGCTCCAGTAGCTGGGATCCAGGCCTGTGCCACTGGGGTTAAATCTATGTATGTCTTCATAAAGAAGTAAAAGGATCCGATAAGAAAATAATCCCTGCCCCCCATCCCCAGAACCCAATACTCTGTTGCTTTGAGGTAATTCATGTTGAGTGTCTAGATAGAGCTGTTGTATTCCTGGTAACACTGCCCTCCTAGATCTTAAAATGTCTCATGTCTAAAGCAGAGAATGATAAAATACCAAAAATGAGCGATAATACTTCCTTCCTTGCTAGCTCGGCTCCTGTATTCTTTCCTCCCTGGAAGTCAGATCACATAGCTGCAGAGCACTAGTGAGCAGAGTCGCAAGGTCCTGAGGCAGCATGTTCTATAGCAGCATGGCAGAAGGCAACTCAGAGATGGCTTTAATTCAGTGGTTCTCAGCCTTCTAGTGTTGTGACCCTTTAATACAGTTCCCCAAATTGTGGTGACCCTCAACCATAAAAGTATTTTTGTTGCTACCTCATAATTGTCATTCTGTAAATAGAATGTAAATGCCTGATATGCAACCCTGTGAAAGGATTGTTTGACCCCCAGAGGAGTTGTGATCCAGGTTGAGAAAACACTTCTCTAACCAGATCTTCCCCCCCCCCCCCCCCCCCCCCCCCCCCCACCCCCACTCAAATACCAGACCCTCACAGTCCCTATGTCCTTACTAGAGATTAGAATAGATTGTCATGATCCCTTAGGTCAAAGCGTATTTTAGGTGCCATGGAAGGGCAGAATTAGATATTTACTGTGTTTTGTCTCTTAATTTCAGATGCGCATCTCTAATCTATTTTGATCATTTGTAGGGATTTTGAAACGGGGTATAGTGGTTTCTACAACAATATATTGACCAAAGTTTTCTTTGTTTTCTTGAATGGATTTTACTTAACCTAGTTAGTTCTCACTTGTGTGCTTGCCGTCTATATTTTTAAAGGCACAGAATGAGTCAAACTCATCCCTAGAGTCCAGGAAAGTTTCTGAGCTAAATTAGTAACTTAAGTTCCGTCATTACTTTCATTTGAACACCACTCATCAGCATCTTCACATTCTGGAAAGAATACAGCCTCTGTAACAAAGTTCCTTTGTTTTCATGGAACCAAAATGTGCTTTATTTAGGCCAAACAATAAAAACAAACGACCTAACTACTTTCTAATGCATGGGGGCTCCGGAGGGAGGAAACCATAGATATTTAGAGGCATAAGTGACTCATTGTGCTAGTGTAGTTTTATAACGCCGGCTCTGCATGTTTGAACTACATCTGCTGCTACTTCAGTGTAATTGAAGTGTGTGCAAGCGTGAGAATGCTGGGTAGAACTGTGGCCATGCAGGATGCAGGGCACAGTCTCAGCAGCTAACACTCCACCCCTGTGTAGAGCAATCGCTGCCTCCTTCCTTACTAATTCACCTATGCGATATTTCTGTTGAACATGTTCAGCATATTCCTGATGAAGTGAATTCTTTTTAACTTACTGGATACATTTTCAAAATGTATCTTGCAAATTTTGTTTCCACCTTTGAAAAAAATCTTCCTTTAGTTTTCATTCCTACTTTTAAACATCCCTTCTGCTGCTGATAGGTTTTAGAAAAAGCCACTGTGGATGGAGAGGTTGTATTTTTAGATGTAGAACAATGAAATAATTGTTGCTTTTGGCACAAAGGTCTTGGCAAAAGTTCTTAGATAGGTGAGGACGGCTGACACTGTTTGAAATGTTACTACTCATTGCCAGAATGTATGTTTCTTCAATAAAGCATTTAAATGCAATTTACTTACACTTTTTCATTTCATTTTGTATCCAAAATTTTAGGTCACTTTCATGAATTCAAAGGCGATTTACCAGTGACTTCTGGGTGCTGGGGTGATCCTCGTGTATAATTGTGAGTATTGATCCAGTCACTACTTTTCTCATTATATAAAGGAAAATTCACAGTTCATAAACAAATCAACCCATATGTAAATTCTGGTTAGCTTTTTAATAACTGTTTAGTAAATATTATTAGTTCTACATAAGTGATTATTTTGGAATTAGAGTATAGAAAACAATGTTCGCTGTTGGAAAGCCTGCTTGTTGTGACTCCTGGTACAGCAGCACATTGCAGGCCTACCACCATAGGCCTAAACAATAAACTTATTTCAGGAAATAACCCCACTGTAGGAATAGGCCACCTTAAAAATTCTCCTATATCCACAGATGACTATTTACCCTGATAACTTTGTACATCTTTGTGTTATCTGTGTGTGTCTATGCTCAGAAGATATGAGATAATGCGGATTTCAAAGAGCAGTCCATGCAGGGGATTGATGCTCAAGAGCCTGATTCATTGGTGAATATATAATGGACACCGGGGTGTTGTCCTTTTCCGTTTTCCCCTCCCCCAAGTATCTTTTATACTTTCAACCATATTTTAGAGAAGAAAAACCTTTTTCTCAAGAAAAAAAGATTAATTAAAATATTTTGACACATATTTGTTATACAGAAGAAGCCATAAGTACATGGTAGCTATTAAAACAAGTCTGCGTTTGCTGCCATGTTTACACTGTTGCAAAGCATTGGTGTTTAAGGATGTCTCTTTACAGTTGACAATAGTAAAAAATATAAGAAACATCTTTTGTTGTTGTAAAGAATATACTTTTTAGGAAAGTATTTGAAGAAATGTCAAAAAATTAGAGTTTAAACAGAAAGCACTGAAAATATATCTAAAAATCAGCTTTATCTGTCAGTGGGACTGTTGATCAGGACTAACCAAACAAATAGATATGAATATTAAATGTAGTTTAGATCATTTTGAATATTTTTAGTGCTTTAAAAATGACCATACTAGTGCTGAAGAGATGCTCAGTGGCTAAGAGCATTGACTGCTCTTGCAGAGGAACCAGGTTTGGTTCCCAGCACCCATACAGTGATTCACAACCACCTGAAACTCCAGTCCAGGGAATTTCTACACCCTCTTCTGGCCTCATGTGGACACATGTGGAACACACATATAAATACAGGCAAACATTCATGCATATTAAATACAAAAATTAATCTTTAGAAAATGACAAAATTATTCTTTAATGAAGTTATCAACTTTTGTCTGATGGTCTGAGGTAACCCTGAAAACACAGGCTTGTAGAGAATTCATGCCTTATTTGGATTTCATGCAGGATTTTAATTAGCACAAGGAGCAGTGCTGAGGATTAAAAGGGGAAGTAGAGGGGGATGCAAAGCATCTCTTTGGAATTGATGGAAAGTGGGGCTCCAGGTAGCCAGGAAGGATTTTGAGGAGCTGAAGTAACTAGTAGAACCCCAAGGCAAGGGAAAGGATTTGCAGCTGACCAGTTTGCTCTGCCATTTCTCTCAGCCCCTTTCTCATCTCCTTCCCAGCATTCTAGTCTCTGCAGTAAGTTCTTCGAGTAATCAAAGGTTTTAAAGCAACAAATATAGTTGTCATCATTTAGTTCAAATGTGATTTCTCATCAAACCAAGGTTTCTTTCCTAAATTCTTCACTCCTTATGAAGACACAGAGGTGCTAATCTTGAAAGAAGGTGATCAGGAACCCGGTCCTCAGGGTCAAAGATCGGGGGGAGGGACATTGGAAGGGGAAACAGTTCACACAGATATCATGCCATTACTTTTATAGTTTAACTTAAAACACCTCAAACCCTTTCTGGTCAGATTCTGTCTGGTCATGGGAATGGAAGCCATGCTTGTCAAATTGACTCATGTAGTTATTTTCCAGTGTTCAGAAAACGCTAGGTTAGGGCATGGGCCAGAGATTCCAGCGTTGGTAGAGTTGTCTTAGGCTGTAGGACTGTGGGAAGAGATGTGACAGGAAGCTGTGACTGCTCTGTTGTTTCTTCCAGTCATTGTGGAGCTGGTTGCCTAGTCAAGCCAGCAAAGAGGGGTGGGAGGGTCAGTGGCAGGCTTTATGAGCCTCACTCTGAAACTGCCTCGTCACTGCTTGTATGAGGCAGAAAGCTACAGCTCACAGCTACAGCCTGTGAGATAAGGAAGGTGGGATATTATTTTGCACATCCATAATGAATAGGCCGCACTGAGGGTGTGTGAGGGCTGATTGGAATCTCTCTGCTCACATCTGCCAGTCTGGTCAGATGGCTGTGACTTCTGACACTGTGTCTTATCCTAGTAATCCCTCTTCCTTTTTCTTTCTCTCTTGTTAAAGAGTAAAATGACATATTTTTCCAAAGTAGGCATTGGGTAGGAAGATCTTGATCTGTATGCTGTATGTCATATTTATTTTTTTATCTTTAATGAAAAATAATTATATAATCCTTTCTACTAAATTTAATTGTGATAATAAATGATCGATTAAATAAATCAACAAATAACAAAACCCAAAGATGGTTCAATAGATAATTTGCTTTTCTAATCTTCCCAGACTACTCAGCAATTTGAAATAGATTCCCACATAGAAAATGCTGCCTCCTCCTGATCTTAATAATTTTATTGTCTTGTACACATACACACGCAAATATGAGGTGGGTTGGGCAGAGAGTATTGATTAACTAAAGGCCTGAGGCAGTAATACAGCTTAGATTGGCGTCACCCTATTCTACAGACGTGAATCTGGCTGAGTTTTGTGAGATGACCCTGTGTTACTTTCTATGTCAGCACAGCAGGACACACACCTGACCTCAGTGTCACAAGTCTTCCCCACAGCATCATGGTGTCCTCTGAGAGACAATTTTCCTTTTCTTTCTCTTGTTTTTGTCACTGTCTCTGACCTCAGGTCCGTGCTGTGTCAGGGGAGCAGAGGCCCAGTCCCTTCTCCCCACTCACTTCTCTTTCTAGAGTGCTGGCACCTCCTAGGCCTTTTCCTACACTTGGTCCAGACTACCACATGTCATTCTTCTGCTGGAAGTTTTTGAATTACATAGATTTTTTGGGGGGTGGGGTGGGGGGGTACATGGAGTCATTAATTCGCATCTTTGTGGTATTGTTATTATTATTACTGTTAGTTTTTTAATGAAAATGAATCTGTGGCAAACTGAGCATAGCCCAGAGCAAGGCTCCCTCAGGGAGAACATCTGTGAATTTAAGGGAAAGTATGTCTAAATGCATTATCTTTAAAAAATATTATTCCAGTCTAATCTTGACATAGAGCAGGTAAATAAAAAAGATGAGCTGTGAAAATCCACAAATAGGGCTTGAATGCCATTTTCCATGACAACGGGAGCTGCCCCACCAAAGCATTAGTGCTGGGCGTGTAAGGAATTTAGAATTGTGCCTTCTCAGTTTTACAGTTGTGTGCTCATGTTAATTAGAGATATACTGACATTTGAAGTATCTACATTAATGCACAGACCTACTATACATTTGTGAACCAAGGCCAGAAATCTCCTTTAATTGAAAGGAGCTGCTAATCTGACTGCATATCCATTACACCGCAAGCTTTTAAGTTTTATGTCCTGGTGCCTATGCACTCTGGCTTTTTATATGCTCTCTGCTGCCTAGTTCTGGTTTATCCCTGACAGGCCGGCCTACTCTAGTCTCACACCCCAGACTGGTGTTTTGGAGTAGTATCAGTGGGATTTTTTCAGGAAAAAAATGTGATTCCTAGTGTTTCTTTTCTCTGATCTCCTAAATTTTTGCTTTTCCTTTAGAATGGCCTACACTGAAGTCAGGCAGGCGTTAGGTCTATGGAGCTTGTTCCACTGCCTGTGTGGAAGGAAGCTCATGCCAAGTTACTCATCAGACTCACACTGCGATTTTAGGGAGAAAGCCAGTTCTGCAGACCCCGAGCAGCTCAGCAGCGTTCTGGTTTCCCTGGTAGAGCTAGGGTTCTGCTGTTTTCACGCCTTCACTTCTGCCCTGTATATCCATTTCTGCCCTGTATATCCATGCCTTCTTGAGGGCAGATTTTAGAGATCTTGCTTTATGAAATAAGACCTTCAAACTATTTTTATGACCTTGTATTTCTTTAAAATTTTTTAATGATTTTTTTTTTTTTAATTTTATGTGCATTGATGTTTTGCCTGCATGTATGTCTGTGTGAGGGTGTCAGATCCCCTGACATAGAGGTACAGATAGTTGTTAGCTGCCAGATAGGTGCCGGCAATTGAATCCAGGCCTCAGAAAGAGCAACCAGCACTGTTTACCGTGGAGTCATTTCTCCAGCCAGAGCTTGTATTTCTTAAGATCTGCTTGTCAGGGTTTTAAACCTAATTGTTTTGTGCTTGTTGTCTAGTGAAGCTCCTTCACTTACTTTTTGGAGCAATCTGTGAGTATTACACAAGACCAGATAGAAGGTTTCTTTTTGTAGCACCAGAACACACTGCCCCAAAAGGGCTCTTAGAACTCAGGACTTGTTCCATTAACTTATTCTACAGGCACACTCAGACCCAAGACCTGGAACCATTAAACCTTCCTCAGAACTGTCGCTGTCATTATGGCCTCCTTCCCTCCTTCTGACTTCTGCCTGTGCAGTGCCTGCTCCTTCCTCTTTCACGTTGCTTGCTACTCCTTGTGCCATCACAGCTCACTTGGTAATTTCAAGATAATTGCTCAATTATCAATGATAGTCACAGAGGACTTGAAACACGTGCAGTGGAAGATCTTTAAAATTTCAAAATAAGTCGGTGTGTCATAATCTTAAATGTGAGGCATGCCAATATCCTCAGATGTAAAACACACAGCCTGAGCCAGGCATTTCAGAGAAGGCCAAAACTCACCCTTAAAATTGCAGTTTTTGTCTGGCACCAGAGTTCTGTCTTCACTGATTTCAAATAGTGTGTCTGATTTGATCTTGGTTTACTCTTCAACACCAATGAATTGGGGTAGTTCAGAGAGGAAAAAGGAAGTAAGCTGCACAGATTTCTGTTTAAGTGTTGGAGTAGAAATGCACAATCACACATTCCCTGTAAAGTAGGCTTGGCTCATGGTGGGCCTACATTTGGTGCCAGTACAGGAAGCTTCCAAAGGAGGTAGGATAGTGTGGTGGTGGTGTTCATGCGCCAGGTGGGGAGGCTGTAATCAAAGGACACACACAATCATTAGCTTTTGCTGCTGAAAACACAGTCCCAAGAGCAGTGGCTTTGAGGACTCATTGAATCCTACCTAGCAACACTCTGATGCTTCCAAGATAACTCACATATTACAACAGAACTATTGTAATGCTTTTGGCAACTAAGCAAAGTATTATTACAATTTTTGATTTATCACCCAGTTTATGGTTTTCTCTAAACTAATATCACATCAACAGCTCCATTTTTAGATGCTATAATGGTCCTTTCATATTTCTGTGGGACTGTGGTAAAGCTGGGTTTATTAGCTGCATTTGAAGGTGTGGTGGACATATCAGTGCTGATATGGTCAGTGTCTACTGGAGAAAGGGAAGTGAGACCTGGAGAGAACTGCTCCCTGCTGCTTTCTGAGATTGTTTTAACCAAAAAGAGAGACTTTAACATTGCCCTGTATTTTTACATGACATTAATTCTTAATGAAAGGACCAAATGCATATAGAGAAGGCAAATTCAGTCCTTGTCTCAGATGGGTAATGTTCTCAAGCATAGGTGAGGGAATGCTAACAAACATTCATACACAGCTAACAGCAGGATGTGACAGACAGGCCGCCCATAATTTAGCAAAAAAGTCATTGATTACTGCAAGTATTTTAGTAACTATCCAGTTTAGGAAGTCTGAGAAATCTAAGACATCTATTTTGTTGTGTTTTGACTCTGTATTACTTAACTTAGTTTTATCTAAGCATATTGTATGTTATTTTGCACTTTGACGTGAGGATAATCATTTCATCAATTTTTGCCAGTTCCAAAGCATCACAATGTGAGTTAGATGTTGCCGGCAAGTAGAACCATGGCATGTAGCCTCTCTCCTTTTCAGTGTATTGCTTATATACTTCTTGCTGGGAGTTTTCAATGGCATGCGTTAATTATACTGAGAAAGATACATTTCTAAAACCTCACTTCATACAGAAGACTGGCAAAGAGACTTACCATTAATGTTTTATCAGTCAAAAAGCCGATCCCCATGATGTGTGCTTGTTATTATTATTTGCTGAGCACTAAGGGCTTGGCACAGTGCTTAGATGAGAAGGGAGGTGTGTACACCTGAGGGGTTAAAATTTGAAATATTACTAGAGAGTTTCTGCGGATGGAGTTTTCTCTGGACAGAGTTGGTGCTTTTTCCTCTCAGCTCAGCTTCCCATGGGCAGAGGTGAGTGCCCCCCCCCCCCCTACAGCACCAGGCTTTCTGTTTCATCTCTTTCCTGGCTCTTTTAGGACTTTGGAATGCACAGCCATAGCACAAGGCATGTTTGCCAGTTAATTGTTATTTTCCCCCTTTTAAGCCTGGCATTGTGAACAATTAAGCAGCAGCATTAATGGAATCCAGTCTCTGTCCTTAATAGCTACCTGAACTGAATAGAATACAATTTTACTTTTTTCAATTGGGGCAGACTGATAAGAAACCCCTGGCTTGGTTTTAATGCCTTCCACAAATGTTCCAGTTTCATTAAGCTAAGTAATGTAGAAATTTAGATATATTATTCCTCATGGGAATATTATCTTCTTTTGTTATTGTGGGTACATCACAAGTTAGAATGGATGGCTGTTAAAATATGTGCTTAAGTTCATATTCACTGAAGACTGACAGCTTTAAGGGAAGGGAACATTCTGGGATTTCTCTTAGTAATGGCACTGTGTGGACCACTGACTGTGGTGGTTCTATGACTAATTAAGTGGGTTTTTCTATGAACCTAGAGTTGTAGGGCAGGCAGCTAAAGGGAAACATCTGGGGACACTGAGAAACCTCAGCATAATATGGAGCAGACAAGAGGAGTATTAAAGGATCCAGAGCCTTGGAGAAGGCAATATGGCTGAAGAGGTGGGGCAACATCTCTACCTCCAACATTATGAGTGACTGCAAAAACAGAGAAATGTGTGAACAGGAGACAGCTGAAATAGGCTTTTTGTAGCTCACAAAATTGATTTTAGGACTGTTTTTCAAGACTTGGAAATACTTGTTGGGATTAAGCAACAGTTATTTAAAAGGATTTCTACAATTTCTTATGATTTATTGCAAGTGTATTTATTTTAATTCAGTGTGTTTTAAAAGTACAACTTAAGACATTCCAGGAAGTGTAGATTCTGCAGAAAAACTAATGAGAATAATTTTACTTTATCTGGGTAAAAAGTCATAAAGATGTGTATGAAAATAATCCCCCATATAGCTCATGTTAACATTGTATGGGAGAACTCTAGAAAAGTTCCTCACCAGGCCAGCACTCCCAGAGAGAGAGTTGTGGCCCATGCATATTGCGGTGATTTTAAGAGATGGCATCATAAAGATGATGTGTGGCATTTATGCAACAGAGTACTATTCAGCCATAACAACAACAACAACATCAAAAGAATGATGTGATTTGCAGGAAAATGCATGAAATTAGAGATTTTCATGTTAGTTGAAATAAGGCTGGCACAGCAAGGCAAGGATGACATACTTGCCCTCTTAGGCCTCACCTTGACTTTTTTAAAGTCTAGAGTCTGCATGTGAGGGGAAGCATGTCTTGTTTAGTTTTGGGTGTTGGAAAACTAGTGCAGCCCATCCTTTCATGCAAGAGACAGTGTGGTGGATCTGCCTCCTGCCTCCTCCCTTCTCTCCCTCCCCTTTGTTTTCTCCATGCCTCTGTCCCTTCTTTGTTTTACTGACGGTGGCTTTGCTTTTAGTTTGCACTGTGTGGTAAGTTGAAGGTGACAGTGGGCACTTGCCTCTTAAGTTCTGCACAGCTCCACTGTTCTGACCAGGGCTACAGACTTTCTTTAAGGTAGCCTGTGGTTGCTACTGTCATTTTTTCTTTTTTGTTTTTTCAAGACAGAGTTTCTCTGTGTAGCCCTGGCTATCCTGGAACTAACTCTGCAGAGCAGGCTAGCCTCCCGCTCACAGAGATCTTTCTGCCTCTGCCTCCTGAGTGCTGGGATTAAAGTTTTCCAGCTCTCTGGGAAACAAAGAACTGAAACAAAGAACTCCTTGTTTTGTCCCATTTTTGAAATATAAACTAAGGTCCCTCTAGACCAATGGTTCTCAGCCTTCCCAGTGCTGTGACCCTTTAACATAGTTCCTGATGCTGTGGTGACTCACAATCAGAAAATTATTTTTATTGCTACTTCATATCTGTAATTTAGCTACTGTTATGAATTATAATGTAAAATTTTTTTGAGATAAAGGGTTGCCGAACGATTCCTGACCCACAGGTTGAGAACTTCTGTTCTAGTCCACCATGTGCAATCACAGGGAAATGGAAAAACTATTGGAATTAGTTTATTATTATGAAGTGATGAAGATAGGATATTTGGAAAGAAATAGTCTTTATTGTGTCAGAAGCTTACTAAGCCAGAATTAAGGACTGTCAAGTTTTAAGGCTTATTGATATTTGCTGAGAACAGGACAGAAGAACGAGCATCTTTTAAAGGTTTTAGAAGGTCCCTAACAGTGATGAGCTTGCTGCTTATCACTGTATGCTTGCCAGTCACCAGGGACATCCCCAGCTGTGTCTCTTGGGTGTTTTTTCTTCAGAGAATGAATTAGACCTGGTTCTTGACACTGCTATTTCTTTCTTTCTTTCTTTCTTTCTTTCTTTCTTTCTTTCTTTCTTTCTTTCTTTCTTTCTTTCTTTTTTTTTTTTTTTAAAGATTTATTTTATTATATGTATGTATACTGTAGCTGTCTTCAGACACTCCAGAAGAGGGNNTCAGATCTTGTTATGGATGGTTATGAGCCACCATGTGGTTGCTGGGATTTGAACTCTGGACCTTTGGAAGAACAGTCAGGTGCTCTTACCCACTGAGCCATCTCACCAGCCCATTTATTGACACTGCTATTTCTTAAGAACAATTCCACTTATACATAAATAAGGTAAATGTTCTATAGTATCAGAGGGTCAAGTTTATAGGTTATATCAAGAGTAGTATTTAAATAATGAGAGCTATACACTTGGGAGAATGCTGTGGCTTGGTTAAGGCCATGCATACTGATCAAATGGTGAGTTCAGAACAATCTGAAATTCCTCAAGGAAGTTTCCTTGGTGATAGCACTTAACACTAGTACTCTACACTTCCTACAGCAGGAGGGGAATGGCTGGGCTCAGCAGTCAGGACTGGTAGCCATGGCTCTTACTGTGTAGGCTAACTTTCAGAGGTGCTCAGGGTAGGCACTCTCCCCAGTTGTGGTTTTGTGTGCTAGTTGGTTTCTGTTTCCCTTTCTTTTTCTCTTTCTTTTTTCCCATGGTAGTGTTTAAAATGCTAGGAATGTATCATGTATAATGTCAATTTCCTCACCCAGATTAAAAGTTCTCTCAGGGTGGATACCATGACTATTCTTTAAGCCTGCAGAGTCGGCTTCTAGCACAATTCCTGATCTATAAGAAGTTCCCCCTAAATATTTATTGAAAGGGTGAATAAATGATCAGTAAGTAAATAAAGGAGAAAGGACAGGTGGGAATACAGGGAAGTAAAAGACTGAGCTAGGACCTGAAATCTGATGCCCAAGAGGGATGGACATCATTTAGATAGTCCTGGGTATAAAGTTCCCATTTCATTGTACCTAACTCAGAGCAGCTGAAATATTTGGTTTCTGCACCGTTCCACCTTAGTTAGAGATTGAATGCCATCTCATCTTTTTCAAGCCCATTGCAATTCGGCTCTCTTAACTTAGTTGTCTTATGCTAACAGCTTCCTCCAGAACAGTGATATGGTACCCTGGACTTTCAGAATTCTCTTCCTTGTACACAGAGAGTACTTTTCTTTATTCTCTAAGATGGACCATTATTTAGGTCTTGGTGCTGCAGATTTGAGTCTGGGTCATGGGCATTGTGCTTATTGCATGCCCTGCTGAGTTTTCTCTTGGAGAGGCAAGTCACTGTGAGGGTGTGGAGCTCATCTGAAGTAAATCTTAGCACTGCACACTTGTTTTGGTCCTCTAGCAGTAACTAATTTTTGTGACTTTGGGATCTATGAACCCATTCATACCCATGTCCACAGCACGTCCCCCATCTCATGCGTATGCACACACACACACATTCTACTCTCCCTTTTCTAAAAAAACCAAAACCAAACCAAAACAAACCAAAAACATTTGAAGCAGCTTATTGTTCAGCTTTCTGGAAATTAGAAGTTTAGTAAGGAGTGATTTGCCCCCACCACAGACTTCACACAGGATGACATAACTAGTGGTCAACCAGTGTTCAGCTTAGTCCCTAAAACCTGTTTCTAAGTGTGACCAGCTGTTTACCCAGTTACAGCAAATCATTGTTTTGATAATAAAGGTTTTTAATCATGAAAGTGCTTAGTACCTACTGAAAATGAATTCATCTTCACAGCCATATATTGCATATGGAGTATACTCAAAGCATAATATTAGGCATGACACTAGAAATAAATGCAAATGTGTGCATAGGTTCCTGGGCTGGAAATTGTAAAGTGCTTTTATTCCTTATTGTGAACCAAGTATCTAACAAAGGCAATAGACGCTCCAAGAAGGTAAATAAATACTGACTAAGCTACAATGGTTCGATTTTTACAGAGATATAATATCGTCTCCCATGTAGAATGTATTCAGTGCCTTACAGAGAGGTCAGCATTCTAAAGTCTTTTAAAGATACATCATTAAGGAAAAGGACATTAGAAGCATGTACGTATGTATGTATGTATGTATGTATCTATGTATGTATGTATGTATGTATGTATGTATTTATGCTTATATATGGGTACATACATGCCACAGTGTACATGTAGAGGCCAGAGGCCAAGTTTTGGGAGTCATTTCTCTCCCTCCACCATGTGAGTTCAATCCTTAGGCATGGTGCTAAAGTACTTTTGCCTGCTGATCCACAGCACTGGCCCTAGGAAGCAAACCGTTAATGTTCCTTGACAGTTGAGTACAATTTTGTGAGAGGAATAGGTGGTGAAGAAGGTGTGCCCTGGTAGTGTAGGACTAGCACAGGACAGGTGATGGCAGTGAGGGAGCCAGGGGCATAGTGAGAGGTTGGGTGTCACGGGGCACAGCTTGTTGGAAGAGCTGGAAAATGCAGATATATAGGACTGTGGGATGTTTTCACACTAAGTAGATCACAGGGGTCATGATGACCAGAGGCCAGAGGTGTTACTTCTGAGAAACTAACTCAGGCAGCAGTCAGCAGGGTTGACTGGAAATCCCCTTGAGATCTGAGTAAGGAAAAGTGCCTGAGAGGGGGATATAATGCACATGTTTTAGGAGGGGTAAAGGTGTTTAAGCAAAGGATCAATAAGAAGGGTGGTGGAAGGCTATAATGGCAAATAGCCCTTGTTGCTTTCTCTCTGTTTCTTTTGCTTATGACTACATAGAATTTATGAAAGGCAAGAGTGACCCACTACAATACCTCTTGCCAATGTGTACAATCTTTTCCATCTCGCTGATTAAATCCTCACTTATACTTAAGGATTTTTCTTTCCTTACCATAGAATGCTAAGGCAATATAGTATTTTTTAAAAGGAACAATAGTAAGATTAAAGGTAAAATTACCTTGAAGATTTAGAGGCACACAAGTGCATACACAATGTGGAGATGTATGTAACAAGAACAAACATGGATTCCAGGAGCTCAAGGACATAGGCAGGGTCATGTCGATTTTAGATGCTTATTGTGGAGCCAGGCAGCTGTGAACATGAAGAAAGCGAAGAACCTTAAGATGAGGCAGCTTTCTTGGGATCATAATTGTGTGGCCTCTGTAAAGAGTAAAGCTCTCTTGGGTTATGATGACAACGGCTCACTGATTCAGTTGTCACAACAGGTATGGTTGCATCAGACATTACACTTAAAAACACAGCTCTCTTTTACTTATTCCTTTCAAGGCAAGATGGGCAGTGCTGGGAAATATACCACAATGCAAAAAGCTTCTACTGAAGTGAAACTTCATTTCAGTATTTCAGAAAACTACATATAGCCATACAGCTTCCTTGAGGATCTTGGCCATTTTTGTTACAGTATCATTCAGAAAAAAATTGACATCCATCTCTCCACTTAATCATCTAAATACTTGTCTATCCATCCATTCACCTCTTCATTTATCCATAATCCTTCTGCCCACTCATCTATCTAATCATCTACTTGTCTATCCACCTATCCATCTATCTATCTATCTATCTATCTATCTATCTATCTATCTATCTATCTATCTATCTATCCACCCACACATCCATCCATCCATCCATCCATCCATCCATCCATCCATCCATCCATCCATCCATCCATCCACCCATTTGTCTGTCCACTCATCATTTGTCTTCTATCCAGTTATCATCTATCCACCTATTCACTTATTTATGCATCCATCCATCCATCCATCCCTCCATCCATCCATCCATCCCATCTATTTTATATGAATTTGAACTATTTTTTGAGAATTAAAAAATATTTATTTTATTTATGTATATGGGTATTTTGACTGTACATATGTATACCATATGTATATTGGGTACCAAAGGAGTCCAGAAGAGGATATTGGATTCCCTGGATCTGGAGTTATAGGCAGTAGTGAGCTGCTATGTGGGTGCCGGGAACTGAACCCAGGTCCTATACAAGGGCAGCCAATGTACTTAAATGTTGAGTCATCTTTCCAGTATTCCATAACAATTTGAACTTAAGAATCTTTCACATGAGGCAGAATTTAAAAGAGAAAAGGGATAGATTTAAAATAGATCAGGAGCTTACGGTCTGATTGTGAGAGAAGATGAAGTACACACATCTGAGAAATGCAAAGGAAACGGACACACCTAGTACTTCCTCCCTGCAAAGCTGTTCATTGTTTCTTCTTTAGAAAGTTGAACAGGCTGGCTTCATTCATCTTGTATTTAAATACATCTGTCTCAGTTCTGGACACACTGAATGCTTTTTCATAGCTTTTGTGTGACTGGGCGGTGGTGGCGCATGTCTTTAATTCCAGCACTCGGGAGGCAGAGGCAGGCAGATTTCTGAGTTCGAGGCCAGCCTGGTCTACAGAGTGAGTTCCAGGACAGCCAGGGCTATACAGAGAAACCCTGTCTCAAAAAACAAAAACAAAAACAAAAAACAAACAACAACAAAAAAACCCTATCTTACTTGTTCCTAGGACTAATGAATATGAATATCAGATATATACCTTTGTGTGTGTGTGTGTGTGTGTGTGTTGATAATAACAAAATGTTTTTCATATGCTTCCATAAATTCTATATCATTCATATACATTCTATCAGTTAAGATATTTGTGTGCTAAAATATGGACAATTTAAATATCCTATGAGAAAATTAACATTTATTGATATTTAACAACTTAGAGTCTTCGTATGCCTTTGTACTCTGAGCATAAACAAAGCAATATATAAAACTTTTAAAATTTCTCTGTGCATCAAAGTATATTTACATGTTCCATGTCCTCCCCCCTGCCAATTTCCCTAAATGATAGCTGCTACTAGCATAGTATCAGGGTACAATGTACTCAAGATTTTTTCCCTCAGTACCAGCCCCCCTGCCTGTAGGAGGACCTGTGAGAGTATTCTAGGGGTTTTGAAAGAAGACGTGGGATTCCTGCCACCCTGGGCTTTGCTTGAGCTAGCAGCGGTGTTAGTCAAAGCACAGAATGCCACCTGTGCGTGCTGGTTTTCATAGCTTTATTTATTTCTTTTATTTGATAGCTTTCTTTTTTTGAATTGGGCTACAGTAATAATGCCATTTCCATAGCAAAGTAACGTTTCCTTATTCCCAGTGGGTCTTCGATCCTTTCCAGTTTCTCATTCTTGGTCCTTGCCTGACCCAGACCCCAGGTTGTCACTGACCTGCTATCATGGCTCACTTTGTACTTCATAGAACTTTGCATTAGCAGGATCACACAGAATATGTTGTTTTTAGAGTTTCTTTCATTGGGTGTGATTATTTTGAGACTCAGCCATGTGCTTGCCAATACCTTATTTTTAAAATTGTGGAACAGTGTTTGTTTTATTATATCAGTATGTCATACTTGCTTTTGATTGTCCGTTTAGTTGGATTTTTTTTTCTGTTTTTGACTTACTACAAGTGAGGCTGCTGTGAACATCCATTTTTGTGTGGTTCTGTATTGTTCTGTGTCTTGGATAAGCACTTGAGAGGAGAATGGGGTGTTTACAGGGGCAAGTGTAAGGCAAGTGTAAGCTTAACTTTATAAGGCTGTTGAACTTTCCCAAAGTACAGCTTTACATTCCTTGTGTTCCTGCTACAGTGAACGAGCAGTTCAGGCACTCCACATTCATAGCCTCAGTTGTCATGCTTAGCCTTCATCCTTAGCTATTCTCATGATTTATAACAGCATTTTCTGATGTATGTTCTTTTAAAAATTATTCATTAATGAATAATTAACTTAGTATGTATGTGAAGACAGATTGTGGAAATCAGTTCATGCCTTGTACTGTGTGGGTTACAGGGATTGAACTCAGGTCATCAGGCATGGTGCAGGCCCCTTTCCAAGCTGAGCCATCTCACTGGCCCACCCTGTGCATTTATCTTTCCCTAATGACTGATGATGTTGACTTTCTTTTCATGTGCTTGTTTATCTACTTTGTTGAAATATCTTTTAGTCCTTTCTTGGTTTTTGAGTTGTGGTTGTTTTTCTCATTGAGTTATAATATTTTTCTTGTGTATTCTAAGTTACATTTTTTGGAGCATTTCATATAAATTATTAATTCTATTGGCTTGGGTTTTTCATGATACCACTCATTATACTTTTAATGTATGTAAGCTATTTAGTGTAACCATATCTCTGTTTTCTCATATGAGAATATAAATAAAATATATCAGAATTTAATGTTGATTTTCTGTTTTCCAATTTGCCTATTTCTGTTCTAATCTTGATGTTTCCCATTCTCTGCATGGTTTGGTTTTTATTTGCTGTTTTTCTTCTGATTTATTAAGCTGAGGCCGAGGCTGCTGTTTTGAGGTTCTTGCAATAATAGTTGTGTTGCTATGAATTGGCTTCCAAGTGCTGCTCTGGCGGCTTCCATGAGCATGAGAGGTCACAAGATTTGAAATCACTTTGAATGCTTTCCAGTTTTCCTTTTGATTTCTTCTTTGTTTGTCTGTTTGACTTTGGTGTTTTTGAGCTAAGGTTTAATTGTGTAGTCTTGGCTGTCCTGGAACTCACTCTGTAGACCAGGCTAACCTTGAACTCACAGAGATCAGCCTGCCTCTGTCTCCCTTCTTAAATTCATGTTTCATTTAGAAGTTTAAGTTTATACTTTAATAGTTGGGTATCTTCCAGTCATTCTTCTGTTACGAATTCCCAGTTTAATGCCACTGTATTAGAAAGATCCCTTGTATGATCTAATGACCTTTTAACACATTGAGCCTTGTATTATAGCTGAAAAAGTGCTCCATCTTAGAACATGCCATGTGAGCAGGAAGGAGCGAATGCTTTGTTGTTGGATGGTATTGATTGATTGATTGATTGATGGAGTTGGTCAGGCTTTCTGTTATCCCTTTTGACTTTTTAAAGATAGGAATGTCACTGTGTAGCTCAGGCTAGCCTGCATTCTGTATGAGTCTCCTGCCTCAGACTGATGAGTGTGGGGCTCACAGGTGTGTGCTACATATCTAATTATTTTTTACTATTGGGTTTTCACCTGCTAAAAGAGATTTTGGAAACTCTCTTATTCTACTTAAATTTTTATCTACCTTTGCCTCTTTTTCTTTGAAGCTGGACCAGGTGGATTGGTATTTAGATCATTATATCTTCCTTGTGTGATTACACAAGCATTACTATAAATCATTTCTCCCTCCCTCCCTCCCTCCCTCCCTCCCTCCCTCCTCC